>NC_056725.1:1650333488-1650383488 GCF_019279795.1 Protopterus annectens
TGTGCACTGCTACAGTCACCCCTCTCCACAAATGAGGTGCAACTACAGACCCTGGGAACTACCGACCTAACTGCTTGACAAGTCTGTTATGCAAAGCTATGGATTGCATCATCATGCACCTAATAAACAAGGATATGGGAATCCATAGACTCAGGATCCCACACAGTTTACTTTTGTGAAGGGTAGATCATACCTGCTCAATCAACCTGGTCAGCTTCTTGGAGTCAGTCACCTGGGCTGTGGATGAAGGCAAGGTGGCACATACAGCCTACCTTGATCTGGCCAAAGCCTTTGATAATAGTCCTAACTCAGGCATCATGAAAAAACTCACTAAGCTAGGCATCAACCCCTATATCACTAGGTTGGTTGCAAAATGGGTCACAGATAAGACTCATAATGTGGAAACAACTGACTCCAAGTCAGACTGCTGAGCAGTCATAAGTGGATTCCCACAGGGTTCTGTCCTGAGTCCTCTCATGTTTGGTATCAACTTCTCTGAAGTCCATGCCAACATGAAGGGACTCTGGCTGCCAATGTTTGCAACCTCAAAAACGCTCACCTTTTTACTGAGAGGGCAACCTCGAAAGTGCTCACCTTTTTATTGGAATAAAGTGTGTCTCACTCTGCAGCAAATACACCTTTTTATTTTACAAATGTTTGCAGACAATTGCAAGTTGGAAGCTATTGTTAACTATCCAAGTGATGTTGGCATGCTACTGAAAGGTCTCACTGAGACCAGTGACTGATGTCAGAGCCATAGCCTTAAGCTCCATGTCAGAAAATGTGTTGTCATCCCCTTTGGGGAAAACCCTGTTCCCATGACTTACCACATCAATGGTAGTCTCCTGAACAAAGAAAGCATTATAAGAAATTTGGGTACACAGGTTGACAGCAATGTCTCTTTTGACCATCACATTGCCACTGTGGTCAGAAAGTCCTTTTATGTGCCACATCTCAGTACTAATGCATTAGTGTCCATGGAGGAAGAGGTCTTTGTCCCCCATGTACTCTTGTTGACAGAGTGACACAGTTTGTTTCAGAATACATATTCTGATGGATGTGAGGTAGGTAAATGAAATGTATATCCTCATTTTCTGACAACAGTCATATCATCATAGTGATTTACCAGAGAAATGAGAATAATTGTAAAACAGACCAGAAATATGAGCAATAAACATGGACATCCTGCAATAATCCAGCCAGTTGACATGTATGCTCAGAACCCCATACTGCAATGAATCTGGACCAAGACTAACAAAGTGGTGGGTGGAAGCCATAAAAATAAGGATTTATCTGAAGTACTGACATAGATAACTAACACAGTTGCTGTAACAACACCCTCCTGTGTGCTCTAACATATATTTAATGAAATATCACAAGTAACTGAATAAGGGAATCTGCTATTGGTAATTACACATTATTTGCAAATATATCAGGCACTACAGGGATGTAACAGCACTGACAAACAGACAACAGTGAAAAAGTGCATACCCACAACTGGTATCACCACAGTCACAGACACACACCAGTAAGTCAAGTGAATAGTAGAGTATACAGACTGTGTGAACAGATACATCATTGTTTGCCACTCACACACTATTCCTTCATATACAGTCACAATTCTCAGTATAGTCTGAATCCTGACCTTAGTACAGGCATGTCTCAGTCTGCCCCTACAAACACATACAGCCAATAAATCAACAGAAACTGGAGCAGCATGCACAGTCAGAAAAACAAGGAGCCATAACACTTACATCCACCCCCCTCCATGCACAGCCCAAATAAGATGTACACATGACATGTGTACACAATCCTGACAGTCTGTCAACAATGGTCAGATATACACAGGCTTCTCACATGTACAATTCACCTCAGAATGTACAGGCTCAAGACATATCTATGGCCTCTTCCCTGACATGTCTGTGGGTCTACTACATCACTAGGATGGTAGTAGGAATGAACACAAGAAATAATGATAATAAATACGTCTGAGTCTCATTGACATCTGGACAAAGCCTGACATCATTTAGGGACAGAGGCACAAACACAGGGTAGATTGGACATATTGCTGTCATTAATTGACACAGTTGCAGATGTTACTGGGTTTGTTGTATCATATACTTTATGAGGAATATGACATCAGTAATGCCAATAGATGTGAGTATTTACTGACTGCATTCCCCAGAGTCCACGACTGATTTACCAAGGACACCAACTATCTGGGGAACAGACAAAACATAACATGCAAGCATGTGGCCAGTCTGTGAACAGTGTGCCAGTGGAGAGGTATGTCAGAGACATATCACTGTCAGTTGTGAAGTCACTCACTGAATGCATGTCCATGCAAACCCTGTCAATCTATCAATCCACCATGTGTATAACAGCACTGATGATATAGAATCTGTTCAGAAATATGGTGATATGTCCCCTGTGTTGTTTGGCTGTCTCCACATGTCCTGTCTTGTGATGTATTGCCACCTACTGTATGTGAATCTGTAGCCCACCACCTCTGTAATGTCCCTCACACAGGCAAGGAAAAGGTGCAAGGCCCACATTAAGGAATGTACCATATGTCGGAACTAGTAACAGTGTCCAGGCCACAGCACAATACTATGTGGGCACCTACATAGTGGTATGGCCTTAGCAAAACCTGACATCTGTCCATCTGTACAAAGGACAGACCGAAAGAGGAATGCCAACAGGTTATGCATTAGGATGAATGTTTTGAAACATAGAAGTCAGAAACTGAAAGGTATGCCATAACTACATGATAGCAGTCCTCAATGACATGTCCAAAAAACATAGTAGTCTACAGTTAATATCATAATATCAGATTAATATCCAACAGGGGATACATAAAAACATACAGCTCAAGCACCAAGAACAAGATAGTCAGCACTCAGAGTCCCAGCTTTGCAAGCAGGGATGTATGGTTCCAGTACTACAATCTGCCTTTGACTTTTACTTGGAAAAGCACTGTTAAAAGTACTAACATAATGATACATTATGTGCTAAACTATTTTTTGTAAACCAATGCACTGTAGCTGGTGTAACATGCAAGTGTAACTGCATATAACCTGGGATACTACACATGTAAAAAACAAATACAAAGAAAAAAGATTGTGATACTACCCATATATACCCAGGTGTCCCATACAGTATAATCACACCCCTTGGTATGGTAATGACAGCACATAGAAGCATGTTATGTACAGGAAATTAAATACACTTATTAAAGATGTCATTACCCTGCTATTTTATCAGACTGGAATATAATCAATGGTTACCAGGGCCCAGCTATGCTTAGCAGGTTTAAGCATTGATTAAATGTAAATGCTAAGCAGATTTGCGAACTGGTAAACAAAGCCTACAGGGTGTAAGCGCCTATTCATTTAACCATATGTTAGCACCACTTACCATCACACAAACTCATGCAGACATAAAGCTGCTCAAAACTGCCTTAATCACTCTGTATTCAACAGTCGTTGTTCTGCCTAACAACAAAATGAACAGCCCTTTCAAGTCTTCAACCCATGACCCTGCACACCAGATCCAAAGCAATTTAACAGTAAGACACCTCAGATGCATGGTTTTAGGATGTTTTCTCAAACATACCTTTCTTTACAGCCAGTTTACAATAGGAAAGACACACTGTGCAAGTAGGAAGGATTAGTACCTACAAATATATATATCTGAAAAGTAACATATACGTAGAGACAGAGAGAATAGATATGTATGGAGATACATATATGTGTATGACAATATATAGATATACTACCAATAAATACTGAGCTGTGTATATATATATATATATATATATATATATATATATATATATATATATATATATATATGAATAAAATTTCTTTAAATAGCAATTAAAACTGAAATTAAAACACAGACACTGAATAGATAATTTAAGCTTTCGCTCTTATTAAGTTGGAAGAGCTTCATCAGAATAACCTAAAATCAGCAACACATACACTATATGTAATTAGAGTCACATGTAAGTACATTAACCAATGAACACAGTAAAACATATTAGTACAGTAACCTATCAAATAACTAGCAATCATTTAAACTGTGCCAATCTGTATGACAGTTGTGTCCAAATTAACATGAACACAAAATATGAATAGAAAGGACATGCAGGAATATGTGCATCCTGTGAAGCATTCTATATAGGTAAAACTACAAGAAAGTTTTCAGACAGGATTAAGGAACATCTTGGAGTGATTAGGGCTGGTAACTTTAATAATGCCCTTGCTAAACATAGCATGGTCTGTACCTCTTTCAACAGATTTTATTTAATGGATCTAGAACAGGTAGACTGCTTCTTTGGTGATTGGGAGTTGTATTTAGAATTGAGAGAACTAAAATGGCAATTGCTGCTCACTTCTGAGATATTTCCAGGTGTAAATGAATGTGTTAACATTAAATGTGCTTTGAAATGGAACAGCTGATTTTGTTCCTTTGTTGTTCTAAACATTTACAGTTTGTTTTAATGAAACATCCAATACTGTACTTTTGATGTCCAAAACAATTCTAATTATTTCAAGTGTACTTTTATGTCAACACACTAGTCTTACAATGAACATTCATGTTCTTTCTATTCATATTTCAAGTTCATGTTAATTTGGACACTACTGTCATACTGATTGGCACAGTTTAAATGATTGCTAGTTATTTGATAGGTTACTGTACTAATATGTTTTACTGTGTTCATTGGTTAATGTACTTACATGTGACTCTAATTACATATAGTGTATGTGTTGCTGATTTTAGGTTATTCTGATGAAGCTCTTCCAACTTAATAAGAGCGAAAGCTTAAATTATCTATTCGGTGTCTGCATTTTAATTTCAGTTTTAGGTTCATAGGTTCATAGGTTTATACTAGGCTATCTGCCCTAAGGCATTTATAAGCCTAGCCCAATGTTTTGTGGCTTACGACACCCCTTATATGAAAAAATACTGTGCCCATTAGTTTGTTGTGCCTCTGTCCAGCAGTGACACAGAGATGATTCCCAGGGTAAACCTACGATCTCCCATCCACAGGTCAAGATTTCTCTTGAACAGAGCCAGCGAGGTGCTCTGCCTCACATGGACCGGGATTTTATTCCACAGCATAGGGAGTCTCTGAGTGATAAATCTATCCATCCAGCACATCCTATTTATATCCGTGCTAAGGTTTAAGTCGCTTGCTCTAGTGGTTTTGGTGGATTTGGATTTTTTGAGGTGGAGCATGTCCATTAATTCCGGGTTGGACATGGCCTTGTATGTCAGGCACATGTCACCTCTGAGCAGATGGTATGCGACTGAATAGAGCTGGAGTTTCTTCAATCTGGCAGCATATGACAGATTTTGGAGTCCCTTTATCCTTTTGGTGAGGAACTTTTGGGGTCTCTCCAATTGCTGCAGATGTCGGGTGAGATACATCCCGAATGGGGCATTGTACTCGATCATTGGTCTGATAAGTGAAGAGTACAGGGGAACAATGACCTCACTAGATCTGGATGTGAATCCCTTCATGATCAGGTGGGCAATGTAGAAGGTCTTTCTAACCACATTAGCAATGTGAGTGTCAAAAGAAAGGCCACTGTCAACCTGGGTCCCCAGGTCCCTGATAACCTCTTCTGTGCTTAGTGGATTGCCACCTATATGGTAGCTTGGGGTTACCTTGTTTTTCCTGAAGGGTATGACTATACGTTCTTTGGTGTTTAACTTCAGGCCATGGCTCTGGCACCAGCTATCTGTTTCCGTTAGTCCCTTCTGAAGGATATCCGTGTCCGATGCACTTTCCACTATGGCGCCAAGTTTGCAGTCGTCTGCAAACTTTGTCAGCCAAAGTCCTCCCATGCTGGCCTGTACTTCTGAGAAGTAGATGCCGAACAATAGAGGGCCAAGGACCGAGCCCTGTGGGACACCACTTGTGACCGGCTTGGAGTCTGACATAGCACCAGCAACTCTAACCCTGTGGGTTCTGTCCTTAAGCCAGTTTGCAACCCATCTTGTGACATATGGGTTTACATTTAAGCTGGTAAGTTTTTCTACAATACCTGAGTGGGGTATTGTGTCGAAAGCCTTTGCAAGGTCAAGGTAGGCTGTATGGACTGCCTTTCCCTCATCAATAGCCTTGGTGACTGTTTCGAAGAAGTCGACCAAGTTCAAAAGGCATGATCTGCCCTTGACGAAGCCAAACTGGGTCAGGTCCAATGTCTGCAAGTCCCCTATATCTTTGCTTATGAGCTCCATTATGATCCTCTCCATAGCTTTGCAGACTAGACTTGTTAAGCTTATGGGGCGGTAATTACCAGGGTCTGTAAAGGCACTGCCTTTGTGTTGTGGGACTACAGTTGCCATACGCCACTCCTTGGGCACGTATCCTGTGGTAAGGCTGAGATTAAACAGCTGCCTTATGTGCAGGTTTAATTCCTCATTTAGCTCGTGTAGCACACAGCCGGGGACACCATCCGGTCCCATTGATGCTGTGTTTTTAGCTTTAGAGAGAGCAGCTTTCACCTGCGCATTTGAGATGTCTGTGAGGCTACACTCCGCTGGGATAGTTTTCTCTCCTTTAGGGGGGGAGAGGGTGGTGAAGTTTGCACTGAACCTGTCTGCCAGTATGTTGGCAATGTCTGTGGGTTCAGTGATTTTTGTATCATTTTGGACTAATTCTGAGCATATCTGGGAGTTTCCACCCAGGTTCCTAACATAGCTGAAAAAGGCCTTATGATTGTCCTTTGAATCCATGGCAATTTTTCTCTCAAAATTGGCCTTAGTTGATTTTATGAGTGCTCATATTTTTTTACTAATAATGATCAGGGGTGACTTCCCTTTATGGATTTTGTTCTATCATGTAATAGCTTTCTCCTCTTATTGTAAAGTTTGTTACTGGCTGGGGTCCACCAGACTGGACGTTTGCCCTTTGTGGAAAGAGTCTTGGTTTTATTTGGGATTGCCTGATCCATGCAGTCCTGGAGGTGTTCATAGAAGGCATTTGTAAGGGCTTCTGCAGCTTGGGTTGTGGTTTCCACTGGCTCAGGGGCCTTGAAGGATACCACACCAGTCTTGAGTAGTGTGAAGTTTGCTTTAGAGAAGTTCTTCACTGTGGTCTTTTGTTTGGGGTGGGGGCGGATGTGGATTTCCAGTGAGATTAGTTTATGATCAGATCTCACCAATGAGGGATATACTTCCGGTGTGGAGCATTTTGTCCCCATGTTTGTGATAATGAGATCTAGTATATTTTCTCCTCTCATGGGAACAGTGACTAGCTGTTCCATGGCATTTGAATTTATGAACTCCAGGAACCGTTGGGCTATAAAGTTAGGGCTTGAGTAATGTTCCCAGTCTATATTCGGGTAGTTGAAGTCACCCAATATGATGGTGTTTGGAGATACATTTATACCCTCCATTTAATTTTTAATTGCTATTTAAAGAAGTTTGATTCATATATTAACCCTTCTTTTAATATACGGTTTTATTCCAGATTTATATATATATATATATATATATATATATATATATATATATATATATAGACATACTCGGAGGATCTGAGCAAAAATTTACCTAAACAGCAGAGGCCTCCAAAGCAGACACCCAAGCAACCGCCACCTCATGACACACCACAGGCAACACATAAAACACAAAATCAGTGTGCAAAGCAGTCACAGCCCTTAAAGCCAAATACAATACCAAACATACTTGTCATAGGTGACTCCATAGTCAGACACACTGACGTCCCACTCACCAGGCTGAACAAGGAGAGGGTCACAGTAAGCTGCCTATCGGGTGCTAGAATCCGCCACATAACACAAGTACTCGGGTCACTCCACAGCAAGTACAAATATGACACAGTCATTGTCCATGCTGGTGTGAACGACCTGAGACGTACCTCCCTGGACTACATGAAAAGAGAAATAGAGGAGCTCTCTGATTATGTAGCCCAGGCAGGTATGACCCTGACCCTGAGCAGCATCTTTCCTTCACCAAGAATGATGCCACAACATAGAGACAAGATGATCAGCTTTAACAATTGGCTTAATTTCTGGTGTCATTCAAAGGGGATCCAGTGTCTGTCTGCCTGGGATGACATGCTTGACAAGCCACGCTGCTTCGTAAGGGACGGCTTGCACCTGTCACCCCTGGGATTCCAGATATTGGCTAAGGCTCTTGCCACCCCCATAGTGCCTTTTTTAGGCAAGGCTCAAATTCTAAACCTACCACCTTAGAAAACAAAAATGGGAAGAAACTAAGGGTAATGTTGCTCAATGCCAGAAGTCTAAATCTCAAAATGCACGCACTCGAGGCCCTTCTCAGTATGGAGAACATCGATGTCTGTGCTGTGACTGAAACCTGGTTCAAGGCTCCTGAGAGCACCCCTGCACTATCAGGTTTTACCTCATATCATGCTCGCCCCAAAACCCGGACCACACCACAAAAGGAGGGGGTGTATCCATATTCATCAAGGATACCCACACCTCCAGGTTGGTGGCAATGCACGAAGCATCGGAAACCATCCAGGTGCAATTAACCATAGGCAAAACTGCTCTACAATTTGTAGCATGCTACAGGCCACCCTCTCAAACTCAGGAACCCCACATAGCCTTCCTGAAGACACTGGAGGGTTTAAAAGTATCTCCAAACACCATTATATTGGGTGACTTCAACTACTCGAATATAGACTGGGAACATTACTCAAGCCCAAACTTTCTAGCCCAAAGGTTCCTGGAGTTCATAAATTCAAATGCCATGGAACAACTAGTCACTGTTCCCACAAGAGGATAAAATATACTAGATCTCATCATCACAAACATGGGGACAAAATGCTCCACACCGGAAGTATATCCCTCATTGGTGAGATCAGATCATAAACTAATCTCACTGGATATCCACATCCCGCCCCCACCCCAAACAAAAAAGACCACAGTGAAGAACTTCTCTAAAGCAAACTTCACATTACTCAAGACTGGTGTGGTATCCTTCAAGGCCCCCGGGCCATTGGAAACCACAGCCCAAGCTGCGGAAGCCCTTACAAATGCCTTCTACGAACACCTTCAGGACTGCATGGATCAGGCAATCCCTAATAAAACCAAGACTCTTTCCACCAAGGGCAAACGTCCAGTCTGGTGGACCCCAGCCATAAACAAACTTTACAATAAGAGGAGAAAGCTGTTACATGATAGAGCAAAATCCATAAAAGAGAAGACACCTTTGATCATTATTAGTAAAAAAATACGAGCACTCATAAAATCATCCAAGGCCAACTTTGAGAGAAAAATTGCCATAGATTCAAAAGACAATCATAAGGCCTTCTTCAGCTATGTTAGAAACCTGGGTGGAAACTCCCAGATATGCTCAGAATTAGTCCAAAATGATACAAAAATCACTGAACCCACAGACATTGCCAACATACTGGCAGACAGGTTCAGTGCAAACTTCACCCCCCTCTCCCCCCCAAAGGAGAGATAACTATCCCAGCGGAGTGCAGCCTCCCAGACATCTCCAATGTGCAGGTGAAAGCTGCTCTCTCTAAAGCTAAAAACACAGCATCAATGGGACCGGATGGTGTCCCCGGCTGTGTGCTACACGAGCTCAATGAGGAACTAAACCCGCACATAAGGCAGCTGTTTAATCTTAGCCTTACCACAGAATAATTGCCCAAGGAGTGGCGTATGACAACTGTGGTCCCACTCCACAAAGGCGGTGCCTCTACGGACCCTGGTAATTACCGCCCCATAAGCTTAACAAGCCTGGTCTGCAAAGCTATGAAGAGGATCATAATGGAACTCATAAACAAAGACATAGGGGACTTGCAGACATTGGACCCGACCCAGTTTGGCTTTGTCAAGGGCAGATCATGCCTTTGGAACTTGGTCGATTTCTTCGAAACAGTCACCAAGGCCATTGATGAGGGAACGGCAGTCCATACAGCCTACCTTGACCTTGCAAAAGCTTTCGACACAATACCCCACTCGGGTATTATAGAGAAACTTACCAGCTTAAATGTAAACCCATATGTCACAAGATGGGTTGCAAACTGGCTAAAGGACAGAACCCACAGGGTTAGAGTAGCTGGTGCCATGTCAGACTCCAAGCCGGTAACAAGTGGTGTCCCACAGGGCTCAGTCCTTGGCCCCCTGTTGTTCGGCATCTACTTCTCAGAAGTACAGGCTAACATAGGAGGACTATGGCTGACAAAGTTTGCAGATGACTGCAAAATGGGAGCCATAGTGGAAAGTACATCGGACACAGATATCCTTCAGAGGGGTCTCACGGAAACTGATAGCTGGTGCCAGAGCCATGGCCTGAAGTTAAATGCCAAAAAATGTATAGTCATACCCTTCGGGAAAAACAAGGTAACCCCAAGCTACCATATAGGTGGCAATCCACTAAGCACAGAAGAGGTTATCAGGGACCTGGGGACCCAGGTTGACAGTGGCCTTTCTTTTGACACTCACATTGCTAAAGTGGTTAGAAAAACCTTCTACATTGCCCACCTGATCATGAAGGGATTCACATCCAGATCAAGTGAGATCATTGTTCCCCTGTACTCTTCATTTATCAGACCAATGATCGAGTACGCTGCCCCATTTGGGATGTATCTCAACCGACACCTGCAGCAATTGGAGAGACCCCAAAAGTTCCTCACCAAAAGGATAAAGGGACTCCAAAATCTGTCATATGCTGCCAGACTGAAGAAACTCCAGCTCGATTCAGTCGCATACCGTCTGCTCAGAGGTGACCTGTGCCTGACATACAAGGCCATGTCCAACCAGGAATTAATGGACATGCTCCACCTCAAAAAATCCAAATCTACCAGATCCACTAGAGCAAGCAACGTAAACCTTAGCACTGATATAAATAGGACATGCTGGAGGGATAGATTTGTCACCCAGAGACTCCCTATGTTGTGGAATAAAATCCCGGTCCATGTGAGGCAGAGCACCTCGCTGGCTCTGTTCAAGAGAAATCTTGACCGGTGGATGGGAGATCGTAGGTTTACCCCAGGAATCATCTCTGTGTCACTGCTGGACAGAGGCACAACAAACTAATGGTCACAGTATTTTTTAACATAAGGGGTGGCATAAGCCACAAAAACTCTGGGCTAGGCTTATAAATGCCTTAGGGCAGATAGCCTAGTATAAACCTATAAACCTATGAACCTATATATATATATATATATATATATATATATATATATATATATATATATATATATATATATATATATATATCTATAGGGGTCTATATTACATATTCGAAGTTCTGTAACCTCTGAACACCTAATGGTCGAACCATTATGTTCGAAGTTACAAAACTTCGAGTATGTAAAAAGAAATACACAAATGACAAAACAATAACTTGTAAGCAGGGGCAAGCCCCCCTGCACCCTCACACTGCTTGCTACTTAAAAATACCAACTCTGAGATCACACCACATTGAAGAGAATGGAAACCTCCGCTTATGGAGATTTCCATTCAAACTCTCGAACTTTTGCAAATTCGAACATATGGTCTTGACCATATGTGGTTCAAAATTGTAAAAGTTCGACTACGTGATAGGAATCCTACATATATATATATATATTTTATATATATATATATATATATATATATATATATATATATATATATATATATATATATATATATGCATATCTCCACATCTCCAAATGCCCATACAAACATATGCTGCTGATTTACCACCAGTAACTAGAGCAGCATGCACAGCTGGATTCAAAAGGATCCATGACACTCACATTTTCCCCCCACACAGTCCAAATAAATAAGTGCACATTACACTGCTACCAAATCATGATAGGCCATATACAATGGTCAGATATGCAATGACGGCTTAGCAAAACAAGTAAAATGACTGAACATAGCAAAGAGAAATACAACCATCCTGTAATTTACACATGTTCACTATACTCTGAAATGTCTTGGCCAAAGCCTTCAAGGAGTAGAACATGTGGAACTGGAAAAATGTAACAATAGTGCACTCCACTGACCAAGTAAAGCATGTTGTGACCCGTTGATGTAAAAACACGGCGCTGGACGGTCTAGATGAAGGAAATTTTGCTATTGTTTTAAGGCCAGATTTAATGGACAGAATTTGCATTCAGAAATGTCCCTTATTGCTCTGGTTTCTGCCTAGAGGTGAAGAACATAAATGTAGTTTCTGTTAGCCTGGAAACCCAGGGAAGTGTGAAGAATGATGTAATGTAATGCAGGGAAATGTGAAGAATTATATAATGTGAACCAGGATTGTGATTTTAAAAACAGAGAGAATCAGAGAACATTAAGCATTTTTGTCTTGACCATCCAACTCATCAGCACTATCTTGTTCTGCATGTAAATTTATCTTAGACTTGTGTTTTCTCTCAGAAATAGCTAGAAACTAGAAATATTAGACTAAGTGTTTTTCTGTGATGTCAGAACTGTACTACTGAATTATTTTAAGTATTTCTCTGTGATCTCTGAACTCTTGACTAGCACTGCGTAGAAAAGGTATTGTCTTGTGTTTTGACTATTTGCTATTAAATATTTTTAAACCCTTTCGACTGTGGCTGTTTTTGTAGAGATAATTTAAGCTCTTAAGAGTACCTGCATACCTTTGGTATACAAAGCCACTCTAATAGCTTTAGCCCTGGGCTATACTACTAATATGATAATAATATTGCATGGTAATAATTGGGCACAATTTTCAGGGCCTTTGAGAAGCTAATAAACATTAGTGGGTGGCGGCAGCTGGTACTACTGTATAGTTTGGAAAAAGGAACGCAGCTGGAGAAGCTGTGCCAGCCTTTCCCAGGAGTGTCTGTGTGGTTGTATAAACACTTCTTAAAGTGTGTGTGTGTGTGTGTGTGTGTGTGTGTGTGTGTGTGTGTGTGTGTGTGTGTGTGTGTGTGTGTGTGTGTGTGTGTGTGTGTGTGTGTGTGTGTGTGTCAGCTACTTGGGTAGGGACATGAAGCACTGGTTGGACAGAGAGGGTGTTGGAGGTGTTTGCTAGCCCACAAGGCTGAGATCTGGACCCCATAGCTGTTCCAGTGGGGAGTCTTATTGGGGACCTGGAGAGTGAGGGAGCAACCAGCCTTGGACTGACTGTGATCTCTGTGTGCTCTTAAGCAAAATTGCACTTTACCATTTGGACTTGTTATCCTTTCCTACTACATGAGACCCCCCATACTGGTGTTAGTGGTGAGGATTGAAGTTCCTTGATTGCTGGGCCAAGGCACGGCCATCACATATTAATTGCTTGGCAGTGGTGGGATGTCTACACCACATATTAATTGGTTGGCAAATACTAATTGGCTTGTAGTGGTGTGGGTAGAGTGAATTCCTGTAGCTTGTGTACAGTGAGCTCTGAAGGTGTTTTGTACTCTAAATCAGCCATGCAGTGAATACTCAGAGTTCATATAACAATTGTTTTATTTCTTTTGTTAGCTTAGTTAGTCAGGGTGAGCAGGCAGCATGTCAGCAAAGGAGTATGGAAAGCTGACAAGGAGCCAGCTGGCAGAGATATGCCAGGCTATGGGACTGGTGCATGGAAACCTGACTAAGGCAGTCCTGATTGCAGCCTTGGTTATAGCTGCATTAGAAAACAGCAACCAGGAGGACAATCTGACTGGCAGTGGAGATATAACACCCTCAGAGAATGGACAGCTCAACTTTTCTGCAGAGGACTTAAATATCCATCTGCAGCTAAAGAGACTTGAGTTGGAGGACAGGCGTTTGGAGATAGAAGCAGCTGAGAGACTGAGGAGTCTACAGGCTGAGGAGAATGAGAAACTTTTACACCTGGAAGCTGAGAAAAAGTAGCGGCAGAGCAAGCATGAGAGGGAAATGGTGACTCTTCACCAGAGTCATGGAGGTAATGGGGAAGGGAGTAACTGTCCCCCTGAAGAAGAAAAGGTCAATAAATTTCTTCCGCATTTTAAAGAGGGGGACAATTTTGGTAGTTTCATTCATACATTTGACAGGGTATGCAAACAATATGGTGTTGACCAAAGGCTCTGGGTATGGTTCCTGACCCTCTTACTCCATGGTAAAGCTGTAACTGTTTTGTCAAAAATGTCTGATGTTGCATGTTTTGATTATACTGCTGTTAAAAATGACTTGTTAGAATTGTTTAAGCTAACACCTGAATTGTATAGGAAAATGTTTTGTGAGCATAGACACGAGGCAGATGAAAGTGTGTGTGAATATGTTGCTGAACTGAGCGCTTATTTCAATAGGTGGGTGAGTGGATGTCAGGTCATCACTTTTGAAGGGCTGGCAGACCTTTTGGTGAGGGAACAAGCCCTTAGCACTTTGCCTGAGGATATGAGGATCTGGTTAGTTGATAGACAATGTGCCACTTCAGATGAGTTGGAGAAGAAGGGAGACCTATACCTGGCAAGCAGGGCAGCCCTGCACAGGAAAAAGACTCAAAGCACTGCTCATGGATCTAAAGGAACCCATGGTGGGCAGCACAGACTGCCCCAACAGAATCTGCCAGTAGCAGTGGAAGCCACTAGTAGCCAGTAACCAGTAGCTAGGGTTAAATGTGTTGAATGCAGCCAGTGAGGCCATGTGACATACAGGTATCCATGGAGGCAAAGTGGGGAAAAAAGGTGAGGGAGCCAGAAAGTGGGAAAGACACAATGCCAATAGTAGGTTGTCTTGAGACAACAAGGGTACCAAACTACCATCCTGCAGATGTCCTGATAGGGAAGGATTTGGATGAGGCAGTACCCTGTGTTTATGCAGTCACATGCAGTGAGGCTAGGAGACAAGTGTGTGGGTCTGGTAGCCTGGGGACACCCAGACAGACTACATACATGAATCAAGGATTGGTGAGGTGGTTACTTCAGGGAGGGAGCTACCCTGTAGCAGTGAGACTGAAGGTGAGCCACAGTTGCTTGGGGGTACTGATGGTCCCATGGACAGAGTGACTGCAAAGGTAGAGGTGAGTAGAATACCCAGACTGACAGTGAGGCACCACTGTCAGAGGATTCCAGACTTCCTGTGGAGGGGGAGCTGGGAAGGATTACAAGGAGAGAGTTAAGACAGGCTCAGATCTCAGACTCTACATTGCAAGGCCTGAGGCAGGTAGCTAGGGAGGCACCTGATTCTAAAGGAAAGGGGAAATCTGTATACTGGGACAAGGGGTTACTGTACAGAGAGTGGACCCCTGAGGGAGAACTAGAAGGTGAGAGAGTACAGCAGTTGGTAGTGCCTAGAGCCTACCATCTGACACTTCTAGCCAAAGCCCATGATATTCCCTTTGCAGGTCATATGGGCATAAAACGTACAAAGAGGCATATTATGCAGAACTTCTATTGGCCTGTAATTTCCAGAGATGTAACAGGGTACTGCAAGACCTGTGAGCAGTGCCAAAAGATAGGCAAGGAAGGAGACAGGGTGAGAGCTCCTTTGATGCTTTTGCCTGTGATTGAGGAGCCATTTCAGAGGGTAGCTATGGATATTGTGTGTCCTCTGAATGCCCCAAGTTCCACAGGGAAAAAGTATTTCCTAGTGGTAGTGGATTATGCTACACAATACCCTGAGGCGGTGGCTTTATCCTCCATTGAGGCAGAGAAGATGGAAAATGCATTTTTAGAGATTTTCAGAGGGGTAGGTTTCCCGAAACAAATACTGACTGACAGAGGTGCCATTTTCATGTCAGACCTGCTGGCCTGTCTATGGAAGTCATGTGGGGTGAAGCATATGAAGACCACCCCCTACCATCCCCAGACTAATGGTCTTGTTTAGATGTTATCTGCAATCAAGTCAAGGGTACAGGCACTTGCAGATCAGTTTAACAGGGAGTGGGACAAATATTTGCCCCATCTGATTTTGCTTACAGAGAGGTTCCCCAGGAATCCACAGGTTTTTCACCCTTTGAGTTTTTGTATTGGCATAGGGTGAGGTGACCTCTAGATTTAATTTGAGATGAGTGAAAAGGTGAGTGTGAGTCTCACAAGGAGTCTGTTGTGGCATACTTCTGAAATCTCAGTACAAGGCTGAGGGAACACATGGGCTTGGCCCAGGAGAACCTAGCAGAAGCCCAACAACAGAAAAAGGTTTGGTATGACAGGAATGCTTGAGCTAGAGAGTATGCTGTGGGGCAGCAGGTAATTGTTCTCATTCCTGTCAGACACAACAAGCTGCTAGCAGCTTGAGAGGGACCCTACAAGGTGGTAAGAAAGGTAAGTGATTGTAATTCCATGGTGGAACTGCTAGGCAGAAGGCACGGGCACAAATTGTACCATGTTAACACGATGAAACCTTACCATGATAGGGAGGCCCTTGTGCTGAGCATTTGCAGTGGATTGCAGGAGGAGTCTGAGGGAGATCTGGTGACTGATCTCCTAATTGAGGCTCGGAATGACACCTCAGTGGAAGGGTAGCAATGCCCCAGCAGCTATCTCCTACACAGGTTCGAGAAATCTGAGAAGTGTTGCAGGAATTCGGGGACTTGTTCACTGGGAAACCAGGGTGCACCCACCTGGGGGGCACCAGGTGGATACAGGACCCCAAAGGCCTATTAGACAGGCCTCTTATAGAGTTCCTGATAGAGTCAAGCAGACTCGTAGGGAGGATGTACAGGAGATGTTGGAACTAGGAGTGATTCAGGAGTCCAACAGTCTCTGGGCCTCCACAGTGGTCCTGGTGCCAAAGAAGGAGGGCAGCACCAGGTTCTGTGAGGACTACAGGAAATTAAATAGTCACACAGAGTCAGATGCTTACCCAATGCCTGGGAAAGATGAGGCCCTAGAGCAGGTGAGTGGGGCTAAGTATCTTACAACCATTGATCTTACCAAGAGTTACTGGTAGGTGCCTTTGACTCCCAGGGCTAGAGAAAAGTCAGTTTTGTGACTACTTTTGGCTTGTATGAGTTCACAAAGATGCCCTTAGGGATTAAGAATGACCAGCAACTTTTCAGAGCCTGGTAGATAATATCCTAGCAGGAGCAGGAGGGTTTGCACTTGCTTACCTAGATGATATTGTCATCTACAGTCATTCCAGGCAAGAGCACCTTCAACATGTCAGGGAGGTGCTGGACAGACTACAGAGGGCAGAGTTGACCATTAAGCTGAGCAAATGTCAGGTGGGTATGGCAGAGATCTCCTATTTAGGACATAGAGTGGGGAGTAGTAAGATAAGACCAGAACCAGCCAAAGTGCAAGCCATTCAGGCATGGCCTGCACCTGTTACTAACAAGCAGGTGAAGGCATTTTTAGGGACAGCAGGGTACTATAGAAAGTTTGTCCTGAGTTATAGTACCATAACTGCTCCCCTCACAGATTGGACAAGGAAGAACAGGCCAGATAAGGTAGTGTGGACACCAGCATGTGAGCAGGCATTCCAAAACTTAAAGAAGCTTTGGGAGGACCCCATGTGTTAGCCAGTCCAAATTACAGCAAAGAATTTGTTGTGCAGGTGGATGCTTCGAACAATGGGGTTGTGGCTGTACTTAGCCAGATTTCCTCAGAGGGGGAAGAGTAGCCAGTTGTTTATCTCAGTCATAGGCTCCAACCCATTGAGGAATGCTATGCAGCTGTAGAAAAGGAATGTCTAGCCATAGTGTGGGCACTGCAGAATCTTCAGCCTTATTTGTATGGAAGTTAATTCACTGTTATGGCAGATCACAACCCCCTAACATGGTTAAACAGAGCCAGCCAGCAAAATGCCTAGTAGTTGAGATGGAGCCTGGGGTTGCAAGCATATGATATGTCTGTGCAGCACCGCAGTTGGATTAGCAATGCCAATGTAGATGGGCTCTCAAGACAGGGAATGGGGTAAAGTACACTCAGAGAGACCTAACTCCTTCAAGCAGCATTTCTCAAGGGTCACTTGAAAAACTAGCGTGAGTTCTCCAGGGTGGGGTAATATCTGAAGATTGGGTGAGGATAGATGAAGGCTGCCAGCCTAGCCAGATAGAATTTTGGAGATAATTCTGTCATCTGTAAATATTAATGTAAACCACAGGCTTGTTGTCTTAAATGGTAAAAATAGTGTTACATGTGGAACTGGAAAAAATGGAACAACAGTGCACGCCACTGACCAAGTAAAGCATTTTGTGACCCTTTGATATAAAAACACAGCTCTGGCCAGTCTAGATGAAGATATTATTGTTATTGTTTTAAGGCCAGAGTTAATGGCTAGAATTTGCATGCATAAATGTCCCATATTGCTCTGGTTTCTGCCCAGTAGTGAAAAATGTAAATGTAGTTTCTGTTAACCTGGGAAAACAGGGAGGTGTGAAGAATGATGTAATGTAATCCAGGGAAGTGTGAAGGAGGATAAAATGTGAACCAGGAATGTGATTTTAAAAACAGAGAGAATCAGAAAGCATTTAGCATTTTTGTCTTGACCATCCAACTCATCAGCATTGTCTTGCTCTATATGTAAGTTTATCTTAGACTTGTATTTTCTTTTTGAAATAGCTAGAAACTAGAAATATTAGACTGTTTTTCTCTTATGTCACAACTGTACTACTGAATTATTTTAAGCATTTATCTGTGATCTCTGAACTCATAGCTAGCACTGTGTAGTAAAATATTTTCTTGTGTTTTGACTATTTGTTATTAAATATTTTTAAACCCTTTCAACTGTGACTGTTTTTGTAGACATAATTTAAGCTCTTTAAAATACTTGCATGCCTTTGGTAAAATTGTAAAAAGCCACTCTAATAGCTTTAGCCCTGGGCTATATTACTAATCGGATAGTAATATTACACGGTAATAATTGGATGACATTTTAAGGGCTTTTGAGTAGCTGATAAATATTAGTGGGTGGTGGCAGCTGGTACTACTGTATAGTCTGGGAAAAAGGGGTACAGCTGGAGCACCTGTGCCAGCCTTCCCCAGGAGTGTCTGTGTGGTTGTATAAACTCTTCTCAAAGTGTGTGTGTGCCTGCGTGTATGTGTGTGTGTGTGTGTGTGTGTGTGTGTGTGTGTGTGTGTGTGTGTGTGTGTGTGTGTGTGTGTGTGTCAGCTACTTGGGCAGGGATCAGAAGCACTGGTTGGATGGACAGGGTGCAAGGTTTTAGCTTGCCCACTAGGCCTGATGTCTGGACCCTATAGCTGTCCCAGTATGGAATCTTATTGGAGATCTGGAGAGCGAGGGAGCAACCAGCCCCGGACTGACTGTGATCTATGTGTGCTCTTAAGGGAAATTGCACTTTACCATGTGTATTTGTTATCCTTTCCTCCTATATGAGACTCCCCCTCACTGGTGATAGTGGTGGGGATTGTGGCTCCTTGTTTACTGGGCCAGGGAATTGGTTTCACATATTAATTGTTTGGCAGTGGTGGGATATCTACACCACAATTAATTGGTTGGCAAATACTAATTGGCTTGTAGTGGTGTGCGTATAGTGAATTCCTGTAGCTTGTTTACAGTGAGCTCTGAAGGCGTTTTGTACTCTAAATCAGCCATGCAGTGAATACTCAGAGTTCAGATTACAATTGTTTTATTTAATTTGTTAGCTTAGTTAGTCAGGGTGAGCAGGCAGCATGTCAGCAGAGGAGTATGGAAAGCTGACGAGGAGCCAGCTGGCAGAGATGTGCCAGGCTAGGGAACTGGTGCATGGAAACCTGACTAAGGCAGATTTGATTGCAGCCTTGGTTACATCTACATCAGAAAACAGCAACTAGGAGGACAATTAGACTAGCAATGGAGATATAATACCCTTGAGGAATGGACAGCTCAACTTTTCTGCAGAGGACTTAAAAATCCATCTGGAGCTAAAGAAACTTGAGTTGGAGGCCAGGCATTTGGAGACAGAAGCAGCTGAGACACTGAGGAGTTTGCAGGCTGAGGAGAATGAGAAACTGCTCTGCCTGGAAGCCAAGGAAAAGGACCAGCAGAGGAAGCATGAGAGGGAAATGCTGATTCTTCACCAGAGTCATTGGAGGTAATGGGGAAGGGAGTAACGACCTCAGAACACAAAAGGTCAGTAAATTTCTTCCACAGTTTAAAGAAAGGGATAATTTTCATAGCTTCTATCATATGTTTGAGAGGGTATGCAAACAATATGGTGTTTACTAAAGGCTCTGGGTATAGTTCCTGACCCCTTTACTCCATGGCAAAGCTGTAACTGTTTTGTCAAAAATGTCTGACGTTGCATCTTTTGATTATACTGCTGTTAAAGATCACTTGTTAGAATTGTTTAAGCTAACACCTGAAACGTATAGAACAAAGTTTTGTGAGCATAGATGTAAAGCAGATGAAAGTGTGTATGAATATGTTGCTGAACTGATCACTTATTTCCATAGGTGGGGGAGTGGATGACAGGTCACCACTTTAGAAGGGCTGGCAGGCCTTGTGGAGGGGGAACAAGCCCTTAGCACTTTGCCTGTGGACATGAGGATCTGGTTAGCTGATAGACAATTTGCCACTTCAGACAAGTTGGGGAAGAATGGAGACCTATACCTGGCAAGCAGGGCAGCCCTGTACAGGAAAGGGACCCCCAGCACTGCTTGTGGGTCTAAAGGAACCTGTGTTTGACAGCACAGACTGCCCCAACAGAATCTGCCAGTATCAGGGGAAGCCACTAGTCCAGGTACACATCCAGTAGCTAGGGTTAAATGTGTTGAATGCAACCAGTGGGGACATATGGCATACAGGTGTCCAGGGAGGCAAGATGGGGAACAAAAGTTGAGAGAGCCAGTAAGTGGGAAAGACAAAATGCCAATAGTAGGTTGTCTTAAGACAACATGGGTACCAAATTACGATCCTGCAGATGCCCTGATAGGGAAGGATTTGGATGAGGCAGTACCATATGTTTATGCAGTCACATGCAGTCAGGCTAGGAGAAATGCATGTGGGTCTGGTAGCCTGGGGAGACCCAGACAGACTACATACTTGCAGCCAGGACTGGTGAGGTGGTCACTTCAGGGAGCTACCCTTTAGCAGTGAGACTGAAGGTAAGCCACAGCTGCTTAGGGGAACTGATGGTCCTTTGAACAGAGTGACTGCAAAGGTAGAGGTGAGTAGTAGTACCCAGGCTGACAGTGAGGCATCACTGTCAGAGGATGCCAGAATTCCTGTGGAAGGGGAGCTGGGAAGGGTTACAAGGAGAGAGTTGAGACAGGCTCAGGACTCAGACCCTACTTTGCAAGGCCTGAGGCAGGTAGCTAGGGAGGCACCTTATTCTCAATGAAAGGAGGAATCTGTATACTGGGACAAAGGGTTACTGCATAGAGAATGGAACCCTGAGGGAGGGCTAGAACATGAGAGAGTGCAGCAGTTGGTAATGCCTAGAGTTTACCATCTGGCACTTCTAGCCATAGCCCATGATATTCCCGTTGTAGGTCATATTGGAATAAAATGTGCAAAGAGGCGTATTATGCAGAACTTCTATTGGCCTGGAATTTCCAGAGATCTAACAGGGTACCGTAAGACATGTGAGCAGTGCCAAAAGGTAGGCAAGGTGGGAGACAAGGTGAGAGCTCCTTTTATGTCTTTGTCTTTGATTGAGGAGCCATTTCAGAGGGTAGCTATTGATATTGTCGGTCCTCTGAGTACCCCAAGTTCCACAAGGAAAATGTATATCATAATAGTAGTGGATTATGCTACAAAATACGCTGAGGTGGTGGCTTTTTCCTCCACTGAGGCAGAGAAGATGTAAAATGCATTTTTAGAGATTTTCAGCAGGGTAGGTTCCCAAAAGAAATACTGACTGACAGAGTTGCTAATTTCATGTCCTACCTGCTGGCCTGTCTATGAAAGTCATTTGGGGTGAAGCACATGAAGACCACCCCCTACCATCCCCAGACCAATGGTCTTGTTGAGAGGTAAAACTCTGCAATCAATTCCATGCTACAGGCATTTGCAGATCAGTTTAAGAGGGAGTGGGACAGATATTTGCCACATCTGTTGTTTGCTTATAGAGAGGTTCCCCAGGAATCCAGAGGTTTGTCACCCTTTGAGTTGTTGTATGGGCATAGGGTGAGAGGACCTCTAGATTTAATTTGAGATGAGTGGGAAGGTGAGTGCGAGTTTCACAAGGTGTTTGTTGTGGCATTTGTCCGAAACCTCAGGACAAGCCTGAGGGAACTCATGGGCATGGCCCAGGAGAACCTGTCAGAAGCCCAACAACAGAAAAAGGTGTGGTATGACAGTCGTGCTTGAGCTAGAGAGTATGCTGTGGGGCAGCAGGCAATGGTTCTCATTCCTGTCAGACACAACAAGCTGCAAGCAGTTTGGGAGGACCCTACAAGGTGGTAAGAAAGGTAAGTGATGTTAATTACATGGTGGAACTGCTAGGTAGAAGGCAGGGGCACAAATTGTACAATGTTAACATGATGAAACCTTACCATGATAGGGAGGCCTTTGTGCTGAGCATTTGCAGTGGATTGCAGGAGGAGTCTGAGGGAGATCTGGTGACTGATCTCCTCAGTGAGGCACGGGCTGACACCTCAGTAGAAGGGGGTAGGAATGTCCCAGCAGCTATCTCCTACACAGGTTTGAGAAATCTGAGCAGTGTTACAGGAATTTGGGGACATGTTCACTTGGAAATCAGGGTGCACCCACCTGGGGCAGCACCAGGTGGATAAAGGACCCCGAAGGCCTATTAGACAGGCCCCTTACAGAGTGACTGAGAGAGTCAAACAGACTCTGAGGGAGGAGGTACAGGAGATGTTGGAACTATGGGTGATTCAAGAGTCCAACAGTCCCTGGGTCTCCCCAGCAGTGCTGGTGCCAAAGAAGGATGGCAGCACCAGGTTCTATGTGGACTACAAGAAATTAGTCACACAGAGTCTGATGCTTACTCCATGTCTAGGACAGATGAGGCCCTAGATCAGCTTGATGGTGCTACGTTTCATACAACCATTGATCTTACCAAGGTTTACTGGCAGGTTCCTTTGACTCCCAGTGCTAGAGAGAAGTCAGCTTTGTGACTCCTTTTGGCTTGTATGAGTTCACAAAGATGCCCTTAGGGATGAAGAATGACCCAGCAACTTTCCAGAGCCTGGTAGATCATATCCTAGCAGGAACAGGAGGGTTTGCCCTTGCTTAACTAGATGATATTGCCATATACAGTCATTCCTGGCAAGAGCACCTTCAACATGTCAGGGAGGTGCAGGGCAGACTACAGAGGGCAGGGTTGACCATTAAGCTGAGCAAATGTCAGGTGGTTATGGCAGAGGTCTCCTACCTAGGACATAGAGTGGGGAGTGGTAAGATAAAGTCAGAACCAGCCAAAGGGCAAGCCATTCAGGCATGGACTGCACTTGTTACTAACAAGCAGGTGAAGGCATTTTTAGGGACAGCAGGGTATACAGAATGTTTGTCCCCAGTTATAGTACCATCGCTGCTCCCCTCACTGACCGGACATGGAAGAACAGGCCAGATAAGGTAGTGTGGAATCCAGCATGTGAGCAGGCATTCCAGAAGCTTAAAGAAGATTTGGGAAGACCCCCTGTGTTAGTCAGTCCAGACTACAGCAAAGTATATGTTGTGCAGATGGATGCTTCGAACCATGGCGTTGGAGCTGTACTTAGCCAGATTTCTTCAGAGGGAGAAAAGCACCCAGTGGTTTATCTCAGTTGTAGGCTCCAACCCAATGAGGAATGCTATGCAGCTGTAGAGAAAAAATATCTAGCCATAGTGTGGGCACTGCAAAAATATCAGCCTTATCTGTATGGAAGGAAATTCACTGTTATGACAGATCACAACCCCCTAACATGGTTAAACAGAGCCAGCTAGCAAAATGCCTAGTAGTTGAGATGGAGCCTGAGGTTGCAAACATATGATATATTTGTGCAGCACCGGAGTGGGATTAGCAATGACAATGCAGATGGGCTCTCAAGACAAGGAAGTGGGTCAGGTACACTCAGATAGACCTAACTCCCTCAAGCAGCGTTTCTCAAGAGTCACTTGAAAACTAGCTTGAGTTCTCCAGGGGAGGAGATATGTGAAGATTGGGTAAAGATAGATAAAGGCTACCAGCCTAGCCAGATAGAATTTTGGAGATAATTCTGTCATCTGTAAATATTAATGTAAACCACAGGCTTGTTGTCTTAAATGGTAAATATAGTGATACATGGGGAACTGGAAAAAATGTAACAACAGTGCACTCCACTGACCAAGTAAAGCATGTTGTGACCCTTTGATGTTAAAAAATGGCTCCAGCCTGTCTAGATGAAGGAATTGTTGCTATTGTTTTAAGGCCAGAGTTAATGGCCAGAATTTGCATGCATAAATGCCCTTATTGTTCTGGTTTCTGCCCAGAGGCAAATAATGTAAATGTAGTTTCTGTTAGCCTGGGAACCCAGGGAAATGTGAAGAAAGATGTAATGTAATCCAGGGAAGTGTGAAGCATGATATAATGTGAACCAGGAATGCAATTTTAAAAACAGAGAGAATCAGAGAACATTAAGCATTTTTGTCTTGACCATCCAACTCATCAGCACTGTCTTGCTCTATATGTAAGTTTATATTAGACTTGTGTTTTCTCTTAGAAATACATAGAAACTAGAAACATTAGACTAAGTGTTTTTCTGTGATGTCAGAACTGTACTACTGAATTATTTTAAGTATTTCTCTGTGATCTCTGAACTCTTTACTAGCACTGCATAGTAAAAGTATTGTCTTGTGTTTTGACTATTTGTTATTAAATATTTTTAAACCCTTGCGACTGTGGCTGTTTTTGTAGAGATAACTTAGTTCTTTAGAGTACTTGCATGCCTTTGGTAAAATTGTACAAAGCCACTCTAATAGCTTTCGCCCTGAGCTATACTACTAATTGGATAATAATATTGCACGGTAATAATTGGACACAATTTTCAGGGCCTTTGAGTAGCTAATAAATATTAGTGGGTGTTGGCATCTGGTACTACTGTATAGTCTGGGAAAAAGGGGCACAGCTGGAGAACTTGTGGCAGCCTTCCCCAGGAGTTTCTGTGTGGTTGCATAAACTCTTCTTAAAGTGTGTGTGTGTGTGTGTGTGTGTGTGTGTGTGTGTGTGTGTGTGTGTGTGTGTGTGTGTGTGTGTGTGTGTGTGTGTGTGTCAGCTACTTCGGTAGGGACATGAAGCACTGGTTGGACAGAGAGGGTGTTGGAGGTGTTAGCTTGCCCACTAGGCTGAGATCTGGATCCTATAGCTGTTCCAGGGGGGAGTCTTATTGGGGACCTGGTGAGTGAGGGAGCAACCAACCCTGGACTAACTGTGATCTCTCTGCGCTATTAAGGGAAATTGCACTTTACCATTTGGATTTGTTATCCTTTCCTCCTATATGATACCCACTTACTGGTGTTAGTGGTGAGGATTGAGGCTCCTTGATTGCTGGGCCATGGCATGGGCATCACATATTGTTTGGCAGTGGTGGGATATCTACACCATATATTAATTGGTTGGCAAATACTAATTCGCTTGTAGTGGTGTGGGTAGAGTGAATTCCTGTAGCTTGTGTACAGTGAGCTATGAAGGTGTTTTATACTCTAAATCAGTCACACAGTGAATACTCAGAATTCAGATCACAATTGTTTTATTTCTTTTGTTAGCTTACTTTTGAGGAGTATGGAGGCTGACATGGAGCCAGCTGGCAGAGATCTGCCAGGCTAGGGGATGGTGCATGGAAACCTGACTAAGGCAGACCTGATTGCAGCCTTGGTTACAGCTGCATCAGAAAACATCAACCAGGAGGACAATCCAACTGGCAGTGGAGATATAATACCCTCAGACATTGGACAGCTCAACTTTTCTGCTGAGGACTTAAAAATCCATCTGGAGCTAAAGAGACTTGAGTTGGAAGCCAGGCATTTGGAGATAGAAGCAGCTGAAAGACTGAGGAGTCTACAGGCTGAGGAGAATGAGAAACTGCTACACCTGGAAGCTGAGGAAAAGGAGCAGCAGAGAAAGCATGAAAGGGAAATGCTGACTCTTCACCAGAGTCATGGAGGTAATGGGGAAGGGAGTAACTGGACCCCAGAAGCACAAAAGGTCAGTAAATGTCTCTCGCAATTTAAAGAGGGGGATAATTTTGATAGTCTCATTCATATGTTTGAGAGGGTATGCAAACAATATCATGTTGACCAAAGGCTCTGGGTACGGTTCCTGACCCCCATACGCCATGGTAAAGCTGTAACTGCTCTGTCAAAAATGTTTGATGTTGCATGTTTTGATTATACTGTTGTTAAAAATCACTTATTAGAATTATTTAACTCATTCCCTCCAGTAGAGCTCTTTTGCGTGTTTACCTTTAACTCCCAGTGGGTGTGGCTTTAGCCTTTAAAAATGACATTATCACCTTACAGTTCTAACAAATACTTATAGAAAGAGGTCATATATCAATGCAATTGTGTTTGCCATCATATGTACTTCAAGATAAAATATTCTGATACCTTGTGTGTAGCATGGTTTTGAATTATTTATGCAAATATGAACAGGTGATATTTGACGTCTAGAGGAGCAGGAAGAGGTAACTTCAGAAATGCCTGCAGACATCACTCAGCTGTAATGAGTTAAGCTAACACCAGAAATGTACAGGAAAAGTTTCGTGAGCATAGACGCAAGACAGATGAAAGTGCATGTGAATATGTTGTTGAACTGAGCATTTATTTCCATAGATGGGTGAGTGGATGTCAAGTCACCACTTCTGAAGGGCTGGCAGACCTTTTGGTGAGGGAACATGCCCTTATCACTTTACCTGAGGACATGAGGATCTGGTTAGCTGATAGACAATGTGCCACTTCAGATAAGTTGAGGAAGAAGGGAGACCTATACCTGGCAAGCAGGGCAGCCGTGTACAGGAAAGGGGCCCCCAGCACTGCTCATGGGTCTCAAGGGACCCATGGTGGGCAGCACAGACTGCCCCAACAGAATCTCCCAGTACCAGGGGAAGCCACTAGTCCAGGTACATGTCCAGTAGCTTGGGTTAAATGTGTTGAATGCAACCAGCGGGGCCATGTGGCATACAAGTGTGCAGGGAGGCAAGATGGGGAACAAAAGGTGAGGGAGCCAGTAAGTAGGAAAGACAAAATGCCAATAGTAGGTTGTCTTGGGACAACAAGGGTACCAAACTACCATCCTGCAGATGTCCTGATAGGGAAGGAGTTGGATGAGGCAGTACCATGTGTTTATGCAGTTACATGCAGTCAGGCTAGGAGACAAGCATGTGGGTCTGGTAGCCTGGGGAGACCCAGACAGACTACATACTTGGAGCCAGGACTGGTGAGATGGTTACTTCAGGGAGGGAGATACCCTGTAGCATTGAGACTAAAGATGAGCCACAGCTGCTTGGGGGTACTGATGGTCCCGTGGACAGAGTGACTGCAAAAATAGAGGTGCTTAGTAGTTCCCAGGCTGACAGTGATGCACCACTGTCAGAGGATGCCAGACTTCCTGTGGAAGGGGAGCTGGGAAGGGTTACAAGAAGGGAGTTGAGACAGGCTCATGTCTCAGGCCCTACAGTGCAAGGCCTGAAGCAGGTAGTTAGGGAGGCACCTGATTCTCAAGGAAAGGGGAAATCTGTATACTGGGACAAGGGGTTACTGTACAGAGAGTGGACCCCTGAGGGAGAACTAGAAGGTGAGAGAGTACAGCAGTTGGTAGTGCCTAGAACCTACCATCTGGCACTTCTATCCATAGCCCATGATATTCCCTTTGCAGGTCATATGGGCATAAAATGTACAAAGAGGCATATTATGCAGAACTTCTATTGGCCTGGAATTTCCAGAGATGTAACAGGGTACTACAACAGCTACAGCTTAGACTAAGCACCTCACTGGTTCTTTTGAGCTTTTTGTTTCTTAAAAGTTGTCTCAGGTTTCAACTTTCTGTTACCTAAGAAGTTAATTTGTGTGTCTTTCTGCCATTTCACACTGAGCTAATCGAAGGAAGGACACTGAGCAAACTCAGATCTATAATATATAACATTAAGTATCCTGTTTTTTTTGCTTATTTTTTTCAAGTTATTTATAGCACTTTGTGTACTGTATATTTTTCTAGCTAGTTTCACTGTGTGTGAGGTATTAACTGGAAATTGTCCACTTTTATTAAGCATCTGTTGGGTTGTTTGTTTCTGATAACTTGTTGCAGTTAAATGCTTTCTCTAGAGGCTCCTTTAGCTGTTTAAAACTTTCTTTTAAAGGCTCACTGCTGCTTTTCTGCTGTGAGAAACATTTCTGCAGTTTGTTTCCCACCATCTCTCCCTATTGGTATGGTGTTCTTATAGTTGGAGGCTTTGCAGTTCCCACCCCTACTGTAAATCTGATCTGGGACCCACCTACCAGTCTAGTGTCTTACCTCATTCTACCCAATACAGGGAGAACATTTGAGAAGGCCAATCAGCTTAGTTTCTGCTACTCCTTTCTCTCTTTCCACTAAAAAAAAAAACAAAAAAAAAATTCTAAGCTTGATTCCTGCCTTTCCTGTGGGTAGTCTAGTCTGGATATAGATTTGCTGTGTCCAGGACTATTTGTAGGCTTCTAGGCCCCCAGGCCTTTCTGTGTTGGAGGGAAGCCTTCTAGCTTAATTTTGTTTCTTAGAACTAGCCAGTTTTTTGTTTCAGCACTCAAGTCTGTTTCTTTGAGCTCAGCACTTGTTCAGAACTTATTGTAAGCACTAAATAAGCTACAAATTACCACAGCACTCAACTTTCCTCACTGTCTAGAGGAAAACAGTTTCTAGTACTAAACAAATAAGCACCTATCCAGGCATGTCTAAGGGTCAGCTCCCGGTGTTTTCTCCTGTCTACCTAATGAATCTGGGCATCTTGGGGCAATGCAGTAACTGCCTCATGTACACAGACAACCCTCTCCTCCTACCACCCAACACTACAATCTGTGAGAGATGCACTTATATAGCTAAACTGGAAGCAAAGCTCTCTTCACCTAAGACTGGACTAGACAGTCAAGAGGAGAAGGTAAACACTTGCACCACACCACACTCAGCGCATAGTCCCTCAAAACCTACACCACCAAAACACACACATGAAACACAAAGCACACCTACATTTGCGGAGGCTCTCAGTAAAAACCTGCCCAAGCAACAGGGACCTCCAAAGCAGAAACACAAGCAACCTACACCCCCCCCCCAACACAACCCAAATGACACATAGCCCACAAACTCAGTGTACCACTCAACCACAGCCCATAAGGCATAACAACGTACCCAACACTCTAGTCATAGGTGACTCTATAGTCAAGCACACTGATGTTCCACTCACCATGCTAAACAAGGAGAAAGTTACTGTCAGCTGCCTGTCGGGTGCCAGGATCCGCCACATAATGCATGCACTCAGGTCACTCCACAACAAGTACACATATGACTCTGTCATTGTCCATATTGGTGTGAATGACCTGAGACGTACCTCCTTGGACTACATGAAAAGGGACATGGAGGAGCTGTCTGATCTTGTAGCCCAGGCAGGTATAACCCTAGCCCTGAGTAGCATCCTGCCATCACCCAGAATGATACCACAGTACAAGGATCAAATGATTGACTTCAACAATTGGCTAAGGTTCTGGTGTCATTCTGCCTGGGATGACATGATCAACAAACCATAATGCTTTGCCAGAGATGGCCTGCACCTGTCACCCCTGGGATTCCAGATACTGGCTAAGGCTCTAGCCACTCCTATAGTGCCTTTTTTAGGCAAGGTTCAAATGACAAATTCACCACAGGCAAGAAGAATCTGAGCGTATTGCTACTCAATGCTAGAAGTCTGAACCTCAAAATGCACTCACTCGAGGCACTCCTTAAAATGGAGAACATCGACATCTGTGCAGTGACAGAGACCTGGTTCAAGGCTCCAGGGAGTACCCCTGCATTACCAGGCTATAATTCATACCACACCTTTTGGACACCTAACCTGGACCGAAACACTAAAGGCAGAGGCGTGTCCATATTCATTAAGGATATCCACACCTCCAGGCTAGTTGCTCAGCATAATGCATCCGAGATTATCCAAGTGCAACTAACTCTGGGCAAGACTACAATCCAAATTGTAGCTTGCTACAGATCCCCCACCATGCCACAGGATTCCCACTCTTCATTTCTTAATACACTGGAAAATATTAGGGTACAACCTAACACCCTAATAATGGGTGATTTCAACTACCCCACCATTAACTGGGAAAACTACTCATGTACCAACTCTTGTGCTCAACATTTTCTGGAATTCATAAATTCCATTGCCATGGATCAACTTATCCACAACCCCACCAGGGGCAGCAATATCCTAGACCTGGTTATTACCAACATGGGCAACTGGTGCTCCACACCATAGGTCAATTCCTCATTGGTCGGATCCAACCACAAGCTAATCACCCTAGACATCCACATCCCTCCCCTACCCCCCATTAGGGAAACCACAGTAAAATATTTTTCCAAAGCCAACTTCACGCTTCTTAAGACAGAAGTGGCAAACTTCACGACACCCATGCTGATGGACAATAGAGGTATGACTGCTGAATCGTACACAAATGCACTTTATAAGCACTTACATGAGTGCATGGATTGTGCAATCCCTAACAGAACCAAGATGCTGTCCTCCAAAAAAGGAAGCCAATCTGGTGGTCCCCTGCCATAAACACACTCTACAACAGAAGAAAGAAACTGTTGCAAAAAAGAGTAAAATCCCATGAGTGGAGAAACTCCCTGGTCAGCCTCAGTAAGAAGCTGAGATCCCTCATAAAATCCTCCAAAGCTAGTTATGAAAACAAAATCGGCACTGACTCTAAAGACAACCACAAAACATTCTATAGCTATGTCAAGAATCTCAATAGCAACACTCAGATCTGCTCTGTTACATCACAATGGCACTAAATATACAGAACCAACTGATATTGCCAACATCCTGGCAGATAGGTTCAGTGCTAACTTTACCCCCCCCCGTCATCCCTTAAAGGGCCTATCTCTATACCAGAAGAATGCAAAGTTCCTGTAATCACAGCTGCACAGGTAAAAAACACACTATCCAAAGCCAAGAACACAGCATCCATGGGACCTGACGACATCCCAGGCTGTGTTTTACATGAACTACAGAATGAACTGGCACCCCACCTAAGTACCATGTTCAATCATAGCCTCACCTCAGGCTATGTGCCCACTGAACGGTGCACATCAACAGTTATCCCACTCCACAAAGGGGGAGCCACCACAGACCCTGGAAACTACCGCCCCATTAGCCTAATGAGCCTGGTCTGCAAGGATATGGAATGTATCATCATGGAACTTATAAACAATGACATTGGTAATCTCCAAACTCAGGACCCCACCCAGTTCAGGTTTGTAAAAGGCAGGTCATGTCTCCTAAACCTGATAGACTTCTTTGAAGCAGTCACCAAAGCTGTAGATGAGGGTAAGGTGGTTCACACAGCCTATCTAGATCTCGCCAAGACTTTCAACACCATCCCCCACTCTGGAATTATAGATAAACTCACTAAACTAGGTATAAATCTCTATGTCACAAGATGGGTTGCCAACTGGATCACTGACAGAACCCACACTGTGAAAGTAGCAGACTCCAAATCCAACTTCAGACCAGTGACAAGTGGAGTACCACAGGGTTCAATCCTGGGTCCTCTCCTGTTTGGTATCTACTTCTCTGAAGTACAGGCCAACACAGAATGTATTTGGCTAACGAAGTTTGCAGATGACTGTAAACTACGAGCCATAATCAAAATTCCAAAAGATGTGGACATCCTACAAAAGGGCCTCGCTGAGACAGATGCCTGGTGTCAAAGCCATGGCCTCAAGCTCAGTGCCAAAAAGTGCATTGTCATCCCTTTTGGTAAACACTCAGTACCCATGAACTACCACATATGCGGTAGTCTACTTAACACTGAAAGTGTGATAAGAGACCTTGGAACACAGGTGGACAGTAGTCTCTCCTTTGATAATCACATTGCCACAGTAGTCAGGAAATCCTTCTACAATGCACAGCTCATCACAAAGGTTTCTCATCCAGGAAAAAGGAGGTCATTATCCCCCTCTACTCATCACTCATTAAACCCATTATAAAGTACAATGCCCCTTTTGGTATGTACCTCACAAGACATCTACAACTACTGGAAAGGCCACAGAAATACCTCACAAAGAGGATTACCGACCTCAAACAGATGCCCTATGCAGACCATCTCAAAAAACTGCAGCTTTACTCCATTGCATATCACCTACTCAAAGGTGATCTCTGCCTAACACACAAAGCTATGGCAAACCCAGAGCTTTTAGACATGCTCCACTTAAAGAAATCCCAATCCCTACGAGCTACACGGTCTAGGGACCTAAACCTTGTCACCACAATAAACAGAACATGCTGGAGGGATGGATTCCTGTCCCAGAGACTTCCCATACTCTAGAACAAACTACCTATCTATATCAAACAAAGCTCCTCTTTAGCGCTCTTCAAGAAAAATCTTGATGATTGGATGGGAGATAGGAAATTCACCCCGGGGATCACTTCTATGGCTCTGCTCGACAGTGGCACAGGAAAATAATTTTCTTGGGTGGTGAAAGCCAGGGTACCTTTGGCTAGGCTTATATAGGCCCTAGGCCCAATAGCCTAGTACCTACCTATGAACCTATAAGACCTGTGAGCAGTGCCAAAAGGTAGGCAAGGCAGGAGACAGGGTGAGAGCTCCTTTGATGCCTTTGCCTGTGATTAAGGAGCTATTTCAGTAGGTAGCTATAGATATTGTGGGTCCTCTGAGTACCCCAAGTTCCACAGGGAAAAAGTATATCCTAGTGGTAGTGGATTATGCTACACGATACCCTGAGGCGGTGGCTTTGTCCTCCATTGAGGCAGAGAAGATGGAAAATGCGTTTTTAGAGATTTTCAGCAGGGTAGGTTTCCCAAAAGAAATACTGACTGACAGAGGTGCCAATTTCATGTCAGACCTGCTGGCCTGTCTATGAAAGTCATGTGGGGTGAAGCACATGAAGACCACCCCTACCATCCCCAGACTAATGGTCTTGTTGACATGTTAAATTATGCAATCAAGTCAATGCTACAGGCATTTGCAGATCATTTTAAGAGGGAGTGGGCAAATCTGTTCCCCAGGAATCCACAGGTTTTTCACCCTTTGAGTTTTTGCATAGGCATAGGGTGAGGGGACCTCTAGATTTAATTCGAGATGAGTGGGAAGGTGAGTGTGATTCTCACAAGGAGTCTATTGTGACATACGTCCTAAACCTCGGGAAAAAGGCTGAGGGAACACATGGGCTTGGCCCAGGAGAGCCTGGTAGAAGCCCAACAACAGAAAAATGTGTGGCATGCAGGCATGCTCAAGCTTGAGAGTATGCTGTGGGGCAGCAGGTAATGGTTCTCATTCCTGTCAGACACAGCAAGCTGCAAGCAGCTTGGGAGGACCTACAAGGTGGTAAGAAAGGCAAGTGATGTTAATTACATGGTGGAACTGCTAGGCAGAAGGCAGGGGCACAAATTGTACCATGTTAACATGAGGAAACCATACCATGATAGGGAGGCCCTTGTGCTGAGCATTTGCAGTGGATTGCAGGAAGAGTCTGAGGGAGATCTGATGACTGATCTCCTCAGTGCGGCTCTGGCTGACACCTCAGTGGAAGGGGTAGCAATGTCCCAGCAGCTATCTCCTACCCAGGTTCGAGAAATCTTAGCAGTGTTGCAGGAATTTGGGGATGTGTTTACTAGGAAACCGGGGTACACCCACCTGGGGCAGCACCAGGTGGATACAGGACCCCAAAGGCCTATTAGGCAGGCCCCTTATAGAGTACCTGAGAGAGTCAAACAGACCCTGAGGGAGGAGGTATAGGAGATGTTGGAAATAGGGGTGATTCAAGTATCCAACAGTCCCTTGGGCCTCCCCAGTGGTGCTGGTGCCAAAGAAGGATGTCAGCACCATGTTCTGTGTGGACTACAGGAAATTAAATGGTCACACAGAGTCAGATGCTTACCCCATGCATAGGACAGATGAGGCCTTAGAGCAGTTGGGTGGTGCTAAGTATCGCACAACCGTTGATCTTACCAATAGTTACTGGCAGGTGCCCTTGACTCCTAGTGCTAGAGAGAAGTCAGCTTTGTGACTCCTTTTGGCTTGAATGAGTTCACAAAGATGCCCTTTGGGATGAAGAATGCCCCAGCAACTTTACAGATCCTGGTAGATCATATCCTAGCAGGAACAGGAGAGTTTGCCCTTGCTTACCTAGATGATATTGCCATCTACAGTCATTCCTGGCAAGAGCACCTTCAACATGTCAGGGAGGTGCTGGGCAGACTACAGAGGGCAGGGTTGACCATTAAGCCAAGCAAATGTCAGATGGGTATTGCAGAGATCTCCTATTTAGGACATTGAGTGGGGAGTGGGAAGATAAGGCCAGAACCAGCCAAAGTGCAAGCCATTCAGGCATGGCCTGCCCCTGTTACTAACAAGCAGGTGAAGGCATTTTATGGAACAGCAGGGTACTACAGAAAGTTCGTCCCCTGTTATAGTACCATAGCTGCTCCCCTCACAGACTGGACAAGGAAGAACAGGCCAAATAAGGTAGTGTGGACCCCAGCATGTGAGCAGGCATTTCAAAAGCTTAAAGAAGCTTTGGTAGGACCCCCTGTGTTAGCCAATCCAGATTACAGCAAATAATTTGTTGTGCAGGTTGATGCTTCGATCCATGGGTTGGGGCTGTACTTAGCCAGATTTCTTCAGAGGGGGAAGAGCACCCAGTGGTTTATCTCAGTCATAGGCTCCAACCCAGTGAGGAATGCTATGCAGCTGTAGAGAAGGAATGTCTAGCGTGTGGGCACTGCAGAAACGTCAACCTTATCTGTAAGGAAGGAAATTCAATGTTATGACAGATCACAACCCCCTAACATGGTTAAACAGAGCCAGCCAGCAAAATGCCTAGTAGTTGAGATGGAGCCTGGGGTTGCAAGCATATGATATGTTTGTGCAGCACCGCAGTGGGATTAGCAATGCCAATGCAGATGGGCTCTCAAGAAAGAGAATGGGGTAAGGTAGACTCAGATAGACCTAACTCCTTCAAGCAACATTTCTCAAGGGTCTCATGAAAAATGAACTTTAGTTCTCCAGGGGAGGAGATATGTGAAGATTGGGTAAAGATAGATGAAGGCTGCCAGCCTAACCAGATAGAATTTTGGAGATAATTCTGTCATCTGTAAATATTAATGTAAACCACAGGCTTGTTTTCTTAAATGGTAAATATAGTGTTACATGTGGAACTGGAAAAAATGTAACAACAGTGCACTCCACTGACCAAGTAAAGCATGTTTTGACCCTTTTATTTTAAAACACGGCTCTGGCTGGTCTAGATGAAGGAATTCTTGCTATTGTTTTAATGCCAGAGTTAATGGCCAGAATTTGCTTGCATAAATGTCCCTTATTGCTCTGGTTTCTGCCCAGAGGTCAAGAATGTAAATTTAGGTTCTGTTAGCCTGGGAACTCAGGGAAGTGTGAAGAATGATGTAATGTAATACAGGGAAGTGTGAAGAATGATATAATGTGAACCAGGAATGTGATTTTAAAAACAGAGAGAATCAGAGAGCATTAAGAACTTTTGTCTCGACCATCCAACTCATCAGCACTGCCTTGCTCTATATGTAAGTTTATCTTAGACTAGTATTTTCTCTTAGAAATACATAGAAACTAGAAATATTAGCCTAAGTGTTTTTCTGTCATGTCAGAACTGTACTACTGAATTATTTTAAGTATTTCTCTGTGATCTCTGAACTCTTGAATAGCACTGGGAAGCAAAAGTATTGTCTTGTGTTTTGACTATTTGTTATTAATATTTTTAAACCCTTTCAACTGTGGCTGTTTTTATAGTGATAATTTAAGCTCTTTAAAGTACTTGCATGCCTTTGGTTGTTGTTGTTTGTTGTATGTCTTTTGTCTTTTCCCAGTTAGGAGTTGCCACAGCAGAACTCCGGTCCACTAATGATTGTCAGTAGATTTTTACGGTGCTGAGTTGCCATCTCAATGCCCAACCTTCAATGAAGGCACACCCATTAACAGTTGTCTTTCAGAATGCCTCTCAACCACTAGGAGGACATGCAGACTCCATCCAGAATGCACTCTCTGCACTCCAGCCAAGAACTGAATGGGAAAACCTCTTTCTGTGAGGCAACAATCCTACTGTTGCACCACAGCGGATACTTGCATGCCTTTGGTAAAATTGTAAAAAGCCACTCTAATAGCTTTAGCTCTGGGCTATACTACTAGTTGGATATTAATATTGCATGGTAATAACTGGACAAAATTTTGAGGGCCTTTGAGTAGCTGATAAATATTAGTGGGTGATGGCAGCTGGTACTATGGTATAGTCTGGGAAAAAGGGGTACAGCTGGAGAACCTGTGCCACCCTTCCTCAGGAGTGTCTGTGTGGTTGTTTAAACTCTTCTCAAAGTTCAAAGTGTGTGTGTGTGTGTGTGTGTGTGTGTGTGTGTGTGTGTGTGTGTGTGTGTGTGTGTGTGTGTGTGTGTGTGTGTGTGTGTGTGTGTGTGTGTGTGTGTGTGTGTGTGTGTGTGTGCATGTGTGTGTCAGCTACTTGGGCAGGGACACGAAGCACTGGTTGGACAGAAAGGGTTCTGGTGGTTTTATTTTGCCCATGAGGCTGAGATCTGGACCCTATAGCTGTTCCAGTGGGGAGTCTTATTGGGGAACTGGAGAGCGAGGGAGCAACCAATCCTGGACTGACTGTGATCTATGTGTGCTCTTAAGGCAAATTGCACTTTACCATATGTATTTGTTATACTTTCTTCCTATATGAGACCCCCTCACTGGTGTTAGTGGTGAGGATTGAGGCTCCTTGATTGCTGGGCCATGGCACGTGCATCACATACTAATTGTTTGGCAGTGGTGGGATATCTACACCATATATTAATTGCTTGGCAAATACTAATTGGCTTGTAGTGGTATGGGTAGAGTGAATTCCTGTAGCTTGTGTACAGTGAGCTATGAAGGTGTTTTGTACTCTAAATCAGTCATGCAGTGAATACTCAGAGGTCAGATCACAATTGTTTTATTTCTTTTGTTAGCTTACTTTTGTCAGGGTGAGCAGGCAGCATGTCAGCAGAGGAGTATGGAAGGCTGACAATGAGCCAGCTGGCAGAGATCTGCCAGGCTAGGGGACTGGTGCATGGAAACCTGACTAAGGCAGACCTGATTGCAGCCTTGGTTAAAGCTGCATCAGAAAACAGCAACCAGGAGGACAATCCGACTGGCAGTGGAGACATAATACCCTCTGAGAATGTACAGCTCAACTTTTCTGCAGAGGATTAAAAATCCATCTGGAGGTAAAGAGACTTGAGTTGGAAGCCAGGCATTTGGAGAGAGAAGCAGCTGAAAGACTGAGGAGTCTACAGGCTGAGGAGAATGAGAAACTGCTATGCCTGGAAGCCGAGGAAAAGGAGTGGCAGAGAAAGCATGAGAGGGAAATGCTGACTCTTTACCAAAGTCATGGAGGTAATGGGGAAGGGAGTAACTGAACCCCAGAAGCACAAAAGGTCAGTAAATTTCTTCCGCAATTTACATTTTGATAGTTTCATTCATAAGTTTGAGAGGGTATGCAAACAATATGGTGTTGACCAAAGGCTCTGGGTATTTTTCCTGACCCCCTTACTCCATGGTAAAGCTGTAAGTGTTTTATCAAAAATGCCTGACATTGCATGTTTTGATTATACTGCTGTTAAAAAATCACTTGTTAAAATTGTTTAACTCATTCCCTCCAGTAGAGCTCTTTTGAATGTGTACCTTTAACTCCCAGTGGGTGTGGCTTCACCCTTTAAAAATGACATTATCACCTTACAGTTCTAAGAAATACTTATTCACAGAGGTCATATATCAATGAAGTTGTGTTTGCCATCATATATACTTCAAGATAAAATATTCTGATATCTTGTGCGGAGCATGGTTTTGGAATTATTATTGCAAATATGAACATGTGATATTTGATGTTTAGAGGGGTAGTAGGAGGTAACTGCAGAAATGCCTATAGACATCACTTAGCTGTAATGAGTTAAGCTAACACTTGAAACATATAGGAAAATGTTTCGTGAGCATAGACGCAAGGCAGATGGAAGTGTGTGTGAATATTTTGCTGAACTGAGCACTTATTTCTATAGGTGGGTGAGTGGATGTCAGGTCACCACTTTTGAAGGGCTGGCAGACCTTTTCGTGAGGGAACAAGCCCTTAGCACTTTGTCTGAGGACATGAGGATCTGGTTAGCTGATAGGCAATGTGTAACTTAAGATGAGCTGGGGAAGAAGGGAGACCTATATCTGGCAAGCAGGGCAGCCCTGCACAAGAAAAAGATGCCCAGCACTGCTCATGGGTCTAAAGGAACCCATGGTGGGCAGCACAGACAGCCCCAACAGAATCTGCCAGTAGCAGGGGAACCCACTAGTCCAGGTACACATCCAGTAGCTAGGGTTAAATGTGTTGAATGCAACCAGTGGGGCCATGTGGCATACAGGTGTCCAGGTAGGCAAGATGGGGAACAAAAGGTGAGGGAGCCAGTAAGTGGGAAAGACAAAATGCCAATAGTAGGTTGTCTTGAGAGAACAAGGGTACCCAATTACCATCCTGCAGATGTCCTGATAGGGAAGGAGTTGGATGAGGCAGCACCATGTGTTTATGCAGTTACATGCAGTCAGGCTAGGAGAACAGCATGTGGGTCTGGTAGCCTGGGGGAGCCCCAGGCAGACTGCATACTTTCAGCCAGGACTGGTGAGGTGGTTACTTCAGGGAGGGAGCTACCCTGTAGCAGTGAGACTGAAGATGAGCCACAGCTACTTGGGGGCACTGATGGTCCTTTGGACAGAGTGACTGCAAAGGTAGAAGTGAGTAGTAGTACCCAGGCTGACAGTGAGGCACCACTGTCAGAGGATGCCAGACTTCCTGTGGAAGGGGAGCTGGGAAAGGTTACAATAAGAGAGTTGAGACAGGCTAAGCTCTAAGACCCTACATTGCAAGGCCTGAGGCAGGTAGCTAGGGAGGCACCTGATTCTCAAGGAAAGGGGGAATCTCTATACTGGGACAAGGGTTTACTGTACAGAGAGTGGACCACTGAGGGAGGGCTAGAAGGTGAAAGAGTACAGCAGTTGGTAGTGCCTAGAGCCTACCATCTGGCACTTCTAGTAATAGACCATGATATTCCCGTTTGCAGGTCATATGGCCATAAAATGTACAAAGAGGCGTATTATGCAGAACTTCTATTTATCTGGAATTTCCAGAGATGTAACAGGGTACTGCAAGACCTGTGAGCATGGCCAAAAGGTAGGCAAGGGAGGAGACAGGGTGAGAGATCCTTTGATGCCTTTGCCTGTGATCGAGGAGCCATTTCAGAGGGCAGCTGTGGATATTGTGGGTCCTCTGAGTCGGTGGCTTTGTCCTCCACTGAGGCAAAGAAGACGGAAAATCCATTTTTAGAGATTTTCAGCAGGGTAGGTTTCCCACAAGGAATACTGACTGTCAGAGGTGCCAGTTTAATGTCTGACCTTCTGGCCTGTCTGTGGAAGTCATGTGGGGTGAAGCACATGAAGACCACCCCCTACCATTCCCAAATCAATGGTCTTGTTGAGAGGTTAAATTCTGTAATCAAGTCCATGGTACAGGCATTTGCAGATCAGTTTAAGAGGGAGTGGGACAAATATTTGCCCCATCTGTTGTTTGCTTACAGAGAAGTTCCCAAGGAATCCACAGGTTTTTCACCCTTTCAGTTGTATGGACATAGAGTAAGGGGACCTCTAGATTTAATTTGAGATGAGTGGGAAGGTGAGTGTGAATCTCACAAGGTGTCTGTTGTGGCATACGTCCTAAACCTCAGGACAAGGCTGAGGGAACTCATGGGCTTGGCCCAGGAGAACCTGGCAGTAGCCCAACAACATAAAAAGGTGTGGTATGTCAGGCATGCTCAAGCTAGAGAGTATGCTGTGGGGCAGCAGGTAATGGGTCTCATTCCTGTCAGACACAACAAGCTGCAAGCAGCTTGGGAGGGACCCTACAAGGTGGTAAGAAAGGTAAGTGATGTTAATTACATGGTGGAACTGCTAGGCAGAAGGCAGGGGCAGAAATTGTACAATGTTAACATGATGAAACCTTACCATGATAGGGAAGCCCTTGTGCTGAACATTTGCAGTGCATTGCAGGAGGAGTCTGAGGGATATCTGATGACTGACCTTTTCAGTGAGGGTGACACCTCAGTAGAAGGGGTAGCAATGTGCCAGCAGCTATCTTCTACCCTGATTTGAGAAATCTGAGCCGTGTTGCAGGATTTTGGGGACATGTTCACTGGGAAACCAGGGTGCACCCACCTGGGGCAGCAACAGGTGGATACAGGACCCCGAAGGGCTATTAGGCATAATAAAAAACTTAGAGCTGATCCCTGATGTACTCCCTCCTCCACTTGACATGGCCCTGACACTCCCAATGCAGAACTCACCACTGTCACACTAGCCTTGGACATATCCTGTAGCAGTCTTAAGGATTCCTCTCCCACTCCTAACCTCCTCATACAATACCACAAGTCCTCTCTAGGCATCTTGTCATATGCTGTCTCTAACTCCACAAAGACACAACACAGCTACTTCTGACATTCTCTGTACGTCTCCATCAACACTCTCAGAGAAAACATTGCATCTCTACTGATCTTTCCTTCCAAGAAACCATACTGCCGATCAGCAATCCTCACCAGCCTTCTTAACTTAGCTTCCACCACCCTTTACCATTACCTCATGCTGTGACTGGTCAATGTTATCCATCCATAGTTACTACAGCTCTGCACACCACCATTATCCTCATAATCAGTACACAAACACATTTCCACACTCCTCATGCATCCTCTCACTTTCCAAGATCACAGTAAATAATCTGGCTGACAAGACCACTGCAATTTCTCCTAAACAATTCCATGCATCCATAGGTATGTCATCTGGACCAACAGCCTTACCATTCTAGCCATCTTCGTAGCTATCCTTATTTCCTCCTTGATAATCTGTTGCACTTCCTGATTCTCCAAACCCACATTATCCAACCTCCTCTCTCTCTGTCTCGTTCTCCTCATGCAGTAGCCCATAACAGTACTGTTTCAATCTGCTGTACGCACTCTCCTCACTTGTGAGTACATTTCCCACATTATCATTTATCAGCCTTATTTGCTGTACACCCCTTCTAACTATGTGCCTCTGTCTAGCCAACTGATACAGGTCCTGTCCTCCATCATTGGTGTCCAACCTTACATGCAACCATTTAGACATCCCATCCCTAGCCTTTGCCACCACTCTTTTTGCCATGCACCCCATCTCCTTATACTCCTGTCTACTTTCTTCATCTGTCTGACAATCCCAATTCTCATTCGCCAGACTGTTACACTGTATACTCCCCTGTACTTCCTCATTCCACAACCAGGTCTTCTTGTCCCCCTTCCTCTGTCCAGATGTCACACCAAACCCCATTGTACTCCTCTCCCTTACATGACCAGAGGTATGTAGCCAGACATTTGGTAAATCTTTGCTGCCACCCATTGCCTGTTGTAATTCTTCCCTGAACCCAAGATAACACAGCATTTTGTAGTATCCACCATTTGATCAGTGGTGCTGTCCACACACTCCTCCCTCACTTCTTGATCACCAACATCATCCCACAGACCATCATTCCTTGCTACCTAACCACACTTTCCCCTGTCACCACTGCACTGTTTCCAATCCCCTGCAAACAGGCCCACCTGCATAGGGGAAACTCCACCTGTGTGCATCTTCCTCCACTCTTGTCTGTCAACCTATGCCACTTGGGCTTGTAAACATTCATATTCACCACAGCCATCTCCAACCTCTTTTGCAAAGTCCACCACCATCTCACCTTCTGCATTCCTTTGCTTAACACCATACCAGCCCATCAGTTCTGCAGCCCCCATCTCCTTTATCAACTTTCCCATTGAAATCTGCTGCAATCACCACTGTCTCACCTTGGGTGCAGTCATCACCACTTCATCCAGCCACTCCAAAGTACTTCAGTCTTATCCATCGCACACGCAACTAGTGGAGCATATCAACTAACAACTGTTATCATTACACCATTAATTCCCAGATATATAGACCTTGCTCTACATGACACTCTTATCACTGCCATACACACTCTTGGCATAATGCTCCATTAGATTAACAACTACACCATTTCCCCTCACAGAAACACCATGTTAAAACTATTTGCAACTGAATATGATGCAGACAGACATAACCCCCATCCATCTTGTCTGTGGCACACACAATATATCCACCTTTCATCTGTCTATCATATCTACTAGCTCTGCACCAATACTAGCCATACATGCAACAGTAAATGTTCCTACCATTCACTACCACACTCCTAGACATTCCCCTCTCTGCCTGCCATAGGAGCATCTCACATCCTCCAGAGTATGACTGTGAATGCAAAGGCTACCCAACTATCAACTGATGTACATGTGTTACAGCAGGGTCCTCTTCAAATTACCGAAACGTCAGTTCGCCGACACGTGGAAGAGGAACGCGAAAGGACCGACAACGCAGTTGACCGACATGCTGAAATCCCGACAGCTGGAAGACCGACAAGGGGAACGTGTAAGCGCGAGTTGGTAAGTATGCGATAGTGAGGGATTTTGGATTAGGGAGCGGACAGGTAAGTGTGCAATAGTGAGGGATTTAGGGTTAGGGTGTGTGAAAGGTGAGTGTGCGGTAGTGTCGGAGTTAAGGTTTGGGTAATGTAAGTGTGTGTTAGTGACGGGTTTATGTTTTAGGGTGGGTTAAGTAAGTTAGGAATAGGGTGCCGGTAGGGTACATGTCTGGTACTGTCGGACCTTAGGGCTAGGGGTGGGTTAAGTGAGTTAGGGTTAGGGTGCAGGTAGGGTAAGTGTGCGGTAGTGTCGGACCTTAGGGTTAGGGGTGGGTTAAGTGAGTTAGGGTTAGGGTGCAGGTAGGGTAAGTGTGCGGTAGTGTCGGACCTTAGGGTTAGGGGTGGGTTAAGTGAGTTAGGGTTAGGGTGCAGGTAGGGAAGTGTGCGGTAGTGTCGGACCTTAGGGTTAGGGTTTGGGTTAGGGCTAGTGGATATGTAATGTAGTGTAATGTGTTGTTTACGTTTAGTGTGTCGGTGTAATGGTGTTCGGTGTTTTGCGTTGTCGGTATTGTGTGTTGTCGGTTATTTGGTGTCGGTGGTTTGTGTGTCGGCGAACTGGCGTGTCGGTGTTCTAAAGTAGACCCGTTACAGCAATATGAAGACAGTGTCACTAATGTTGGCCCATAGCCCACCATGAATATACTGTGTCCTCCACATGTCCCACCCTACCAGTTGACAGAAATGACTGAGCAACAAAAGTGTTATGACAGTGTGCCATACTGACATTAGAACAGAAATGTATAGCAGTTATTACCTGTGCAGGTGTACGCATGTATGGTTAGGTGTATCTGGTTGCCTCATAACACATGATATGGGATGTAAAACATCATGTAAATGAGCCATACATGTTGTACACATGTAATCCTAATGTCTGTGCATCCAACAGAGTTAAATTCTACAGCTAATGGTTGTTGCATTGCCCGGACACAGACACGGGTAGTTTAATAAGCAGGATTATCATGCAGAAATAGTAGAAGTGTCCAACTGTGTTATGACCTTGGGTCCATGCCTACTACAAACACTGATATGACCATCCACATAGCTGTATGGCCTCAGCAATACCTAATTTGTACAACCTGTCTCCACCAAAGTAGAGTAAACACCTTTGCTGTGCAGCAGTAGTGCACAAAGCACATAATGGGATGCTATATTGCCTGTACAGGGGAAAGTAGGAGCAGGCAACAACTGGCTAGCATGTAATCCTTTGTCTGGATGACCATAGTGGGTCACAGGTGGATTAATGTAAGGCTGACTCTGAGTATAAATCGGACACATCCACTGAGGTCAACCATAAGGCCATCTTCACATATGTCTGCAGTCTCATAGGCAGCAACCCAGCCCACCCTGTGATGGTGGTCAATCATAGCACATACACACAGACCATCTCTACAGCCAACCTGTTGTAGACACGTTTAGGTCAAACATCACCCCCCTGGCTCAACATCAGTATAGGTAGATATGCACACCACATAGACCCCTACCCTCATCATAATGTATCAGGTGCACACTGCCCACTTGAACATAAAAATATCAAGTCCCCATGGGGACTGATAACATTCCTGCCTGCATCCTACATTAACTCAGACATATGATTCCAGCTTCATTACACACTATATGTTAGCTAAGCCTGAGCAGCATTGATAGCCCATCTGCAAGAAACACAGACATTGTCGCACCTCTACGCAAATGTGAATGGTAGTTTATGGAATGTACTGGCCTTCATAAGGGGGAATATGACAAAACAGGATCAGGAGTACAATGCATGTTCACACACTGCAGCTAGGTATGGGGTATGATGTGTTCGTATGTAGTGACTCCTGATGATAATTAGTCATGTGCTGTCTCTGTCAGGAAGTCTGTGGAATGTCCAAGGTCCTGTGATGTGTTTCCCTGTTTAGGTCCTTCAGGTGACATGCAGAGGCAGCCCACCTACACTGAACAGGAGACTGCGGCCATAACTGAGGCCATGCTGGAGAATTATGACATTCTCTTTGGTCGGGGTCGCCAACATCAGTGGTAGAGGACTACCCTATAGGATGAGATCATAGAAAGAGTCATGGTGGACATATGATCAGGTCAGGCACAGGGCGACTGACCTGATCCGGTGTGCCCGGCAGCAGGCTGCTGCCATAGTGAGGGACCATTCCGCTACCAGTTGGGGGGGGGGGCAGCCAGAGAGGCCACACTTATGGCAGTGGAGGAGCTCCTGGCCAACCTTGGGGTAGCCCCCACTAGAACATCAGTACAGGACATAACAGTCATGGAAGTGGGTGGCACCCAGGCAACAGGCATGGAGAATCCAGGTAAGGCAAAAGTGCACATCACTGTACTGAGGCTGCATTACAACTTTGTTCTATAGAGTCTTTAGTTGCATATGTCAGTGCAAAATACATCAGTGGTTGGGGTTTAGTAATGCACACAAGTGCACATCTATAGTAAAGGACAGCAAAATGTGTAATATCATAGTTCACACTGTACCTGTACATAACTGTAGCATTAATCATCGGCAAATACATATTGTGAATGAGCTAACAATACCTCTCCTTCACAACTACCTAGGTCCCTCTCGTCTACATGAGGTACAGCAGCCGGAAGCTGGTGAATATGAGAATTTACTGCTGTGTCTCAACAGTACCCCAGGCATGTTAAGGTCATGCATGTGACCATGCACACAACTTTTGCAAACAGATAACGTCCAATATCTGCATGATCACTTGTGGTGGGGTTCACTACCTAATATCACAGTGTATATCACAGGGGCATATTTGCATTTGTTGTCACGTCTCTGTAGCATACCTACCTCACAAACCTGTCATTGCAGGATATCTAGATAACAATTGCCAAAATGTGGAGACAAAGGGCCAGGAGTAGGGACATATTGCATACAATGGTGTTATACAGTGCATATAACAAGTGTACATGACTGTTAGAATGCCAGGTATTTGTGATATATGACAATGTGAGCACAATACACAAGACCAAACATCTATCCAACCTTTCATGTGACCTATAATCTCTACACTGCAATTGTCAAACAAACTTATCTGTTAGTGGACATGGACATTGTCCAATAAACTAGATGCATATTTGTGCACACGGTGAAGCCCATAATGTGGTGTAGCAACATGTGACAAAATCACAGCAGGACATCATATTGGACTCTTGGATTAAGTGAAAATAACACTCAGCACACATACTAAGAATATCCTAACATAGACACACAATTGCCTGCTACAGCAAAATACATGACTCACATACAGCTTAACATGTTGCAAAGGGATCACATTTTAGAAAGGTATCAGCCTGGAGAAAGCTAAAGAAACATACCCACAGCATTGCATATGCCATGGAACACAGTGCAGATAGTCATCAATATGTGTTCCAGATATGGTACAACAGTGACATTGTGAAGAAGTGGACATCCCTCCATGTATGCTGAGGATACAATACCAACAATGTCTAGGAAGGGCTCCAGGAGTCATACAGCAACACTGAAGGAGTGTCAGACACCTGCAGAAAGTACTGTGTGTGTACTACATGTGACAACAATCTTCCATGATCTCCACATGTCTTGGATATAGGGTGTGTTTGGGAGATGGCAGCTATTCCGGGCAACAATACATCAGCTTTTCAAAAAGCATGTGTGGAAATGTGTTAAGGTGTTATGACACCAAGGTTAGAATGTATTTGTCTACAATATGGTCATGTTAGTGTTGGCCATTAACAGCACTAAACAACAGCAGAACCAGACTACCCACACACTGAAGCAGGCTGATGGCAGTGTCCTGCTTTGCATTTGCTGTTCACAGGTTTGAACTGTGGCTGTAGCTGATTAGGAGTGTATTATGACTGGTTTCAAATCCCGGTCTGTTGTGGCTATAATCCTTCTGGTGTCTGCCACATAGCTCTGGATGGGGAGGAATTCCAACATTGCAGACAGCAATGGCCCACACCTTACAGCCATTGGACAAAAGGATGGCTTCACAGGAACAATATCAGCAGTCTGCAGCGGCCAAGCCTGAGACCACACCTAACTACAATACACAATTTGTGTGGTGATTTGATGACCACTGTGCACAGGGGATGGCCTCACAATCTGATGGATTATGATGTGTTTTGCAAGGGAGAGTGTCGAAACATTGCCATGTCAAGATGTGCCATGCTGATACACACCTTCCCAAGAGGACTGAATGCTGCACTGAAATCAACAGGTGCTTTACCAAAGTACCAGTTTACAGGTGTGCACCCCCATGCAACCTGTCTAATGTAGTCATATCATTTACAATATCTTATCCCTACCTGATGTGTATTTCCTTCAATTGGAGTATACAGGTTATATGTCAAATGAAATGGTGGAAATGTTATGGCAATATCCCTGGTGTCTCATGTGATTTGTCACAATATCCTTGCATGTTAAAAGGGTCTGTAAAATTACTATATCCACTGTAAGCTTGGGAAGTTGTTTGAGTAACCACCCTTGTTTTCACATACATGTACTGCAGGTTATGCCATCTGCAAATCACAGTATGACATTAAGTAGGGTCACCAATCCACTGGACAAACCAGTAATGTATCAGACAAACATAGGAGGAATGAGCAGCAAACAGGAAAGATGAACCACTTATGTAGATATTCCTGGAAACTCAGTAAAGTTGGTAGGTATGTTCCGTAGGTTTTGCCACAGTGCTATACAGATAAGCAGCAGTAATGTTTAAATGGGAGCAGTGTGTTATATGTGAAGGCTCACCACCAACTAAAAACACTCACATATCCCACTGGTGTAGATTTGTAGTTACAGTAAGTTGAAAGGTATGCACTGCATGTTGTTGAGGGCCTGTCCATAGTGTGTCTGTTTTGGTCTGAGTGTGTGTCATGACTGTCATCTGTTGCATAATGTGAGGTCTGGGAAATGTGTGTGGGACACTTCACGTGTGTGAGTGTGTGAGAGAGTGAGTGTGTGAGTGTGACTGTGAGTGTGTGTACTAGCAAACCTTATAGTGCCGATAGTAATGTACATATGTTGACTTTTCCTCACAGGTGGGCATGGTGGTCGTAGTCCCTCCCACTATGTAAGTGATGTTAGTTTGTTTGGCATCTCTGACCATGATGATATCCATATTGAGGCACAGATGGGGTTGTCAGGGGCTGCACCTTTGTCATCGGTTGGCATCCCACCTTTGTCTACCACATCCCCACGCACAGTCACAATGACAACACATTCCCCATCACCTGTGGTCACAATTGAAGGACAGCTGGGTGCTGGTACAGAACATGCAAGTGTGGTGACTATGGCAAGTGAGTGCCCAGGCACTAGCCATAGCCAGAGTCCTGGCGAGGTCTCACACAGGCAGGTGGGCAGAGGTGCTCAGAAGAGAATGGCTGCCCATCCAGTCCATGTTGAGAGTGCCGCTGCTGTAGTAACCAGGCGCATGTTTCAGTCTGTAATGAATGCACAGGCACATAACAAACATAACATCAGTCAAATGCACAGGTTGGTTTAAAACATCACCCTGGTGCATGTAACGATTTCATGAACTCATTGGGTCCTGCGTGATGGCAATGAGTTTGCTGATAGATGGTGGGGTCAGGTTGTGGTACTCCTACACCCTAGAGTATCTGTGCTTGAATGATGGGCAGGTGAGAGGCTGCAGCCATGTGGAGGTACCTCAGCACCACTATCAGCTGGGTGTGCACATGGTCGTATACCATCATGCTCAGTAACACCAGCAATACTGAGGGTGGTATGTCCACACCAAGATGCGGCAAGCAATCAGCACGTGCTCCTGGCTAGTTCCAATAAGGATGCGGATCAAGCAGACAATCGTCACCATCAGGGAGCAGTACTATTTCCAGGCTTGTCCCTGGTGGTGCCCGTGATACCCCTGGCAGGTCCAGTTCCCATGTCTGTAGACAGTGAACTGCACACCATGCCATGTACAGGCCACAGCTGTCCAAACAACGTCAGTGTAGGGCAGGCACATGGCATGTCTTTGTGCATGCAGACACACACACACACACACACACACACACACACATCACAATCAGTAAAAGGTCACTTCCACACACATCCACCACACCTGCACAGGCCATGCCATTCCCACACCACAAACACACAACCATACTGTTAACAGAGTGGCACAGCCTAGGCCTCTAGTAAAACTACACCACATCCTGTGCATATGATGAAACTAGTGCCAGATCCCTGCCATCAAAACCATTGATGCAGGGACATGCATATATGGGTCTGATGCACAAAGTGAACGTACTAAATTGTAAATATGTAATGCTGTATAAGTTGCTGTCATCTGGCATTTGTAAGGGGTACATATCATAGTGTCTGTACAGTGTTAGCCATGATGCATTATTGCTATTATTAATGCTGAGTGAGTGTCTTCTCACATGCTGTATCCTGTTTCTGTTCTAGGTGTCTGTGTGTGACCAGGGTGTGGTCCTGCAGTAAGACCAAGGGATATGGCAGTGTGGTAACACATCTACCATGTCTTAGGCAGGGTACAGCTGTATCTGCACAGATTTTGCAAGTCTGTAACACTGTGATTGCATATGCTGCACAGATTATAGATCTGAGGGTTGTACATAGGTATATGTTGATTTACAACATATGTTGTAGAGTGGAGAATGGTACATGTTGTGGTTTGGACACACCTCTGTTTGCTAATAACTAGAACCCCAGGGGATATTTATCAACCAAACACACTGAGATTGCTATTCACACACACACACACACACACACACACACACACACACACACACACACACACACACACACACTTCACAATCAGTAAAAGGTCACTTCCACACACATCCACCACACCTGCACAGGCCATGCCATTCCCACACCACAAACACACAACCATACTGTTAACAGAGTGGCACAGCCTAGGCCTCTAGTAAAACTACACCACATCCTGTGCATATGATGAAACTAGTGCCAGATCCCTGCCATCAAAACCATTGATGCAGGGACATGCATATATGGGTCTGATGCACAAGGTGAACGTACTAAATTGTAAATATGTAATGCTGTATAAGTTGCTGTCATCTGGCATTTGTAAGGGGTACACATCATAGTGTCTGTACAGTGTTAGCCATGATGCATTATTGCTATTATTAATGCTGAGTGAGTGTCTTCTCACATGCTGTATCCTGTTTCTGTTCTAGGTGTCTGTGTGTGACCAGGATGTGGTCCTGCAGTAAGACCAAGGGATATGGCAATGTGGTAACACATCTACAATGTCTTAGCCAGGGTACAGCTGTATCTGCACAGATTTTGCAAGTCTGTAACACTGTGATTGCATATGCTGCACAGATTATAGATCTGAGGGTTGTACATAGGTATATGTTGATTTACAACATCTATTGTAGAGTGGAGAATGGTACATGTTGTGGTTTGGACACAC